>NC_056743.1:1430235434-1430319367 GCF_019279795.1 Protopterus annectens | reverse complement strand
TCTAAACATACCAAATGTATTCAGTAAGCTGATGATTCTGCTGTTTTATGCTCAGCCCCAAATCTTTCTCAACTCCAACTCATTCAAGATTCTTTTACCTCCATCAAAACCTAACTAGCCAACTCCAGCTTTATTCTACATGCTAAAAAGACAAAGCTACTCCTTTTCACTCCTAAGACATATATTGTATGCACAACCAACTTCAAACTGACCTACTCAAACAATACAATAATGGAGGTAGTTTCAAACACTAAATTACTAGGTGCTACTTTTGATGATGATTTGAAATCTGCCTTGCATAATCAACAAGTAATAAAAAAAAAATTATGTCTCCTATACAGGACATGACACTAGCATATTGAAAGCAATAGAACTACCCTTTTCTCCACATATCTACTTACAGCACTCTTGCTAATTCTTACCAGACTACAGCCCCCTCAAACAAACAAACAAACTGGAACAGTTTACAACAAAATTGTTAAACTTGCATTCAGTAAACCATACTCCTCTCACTACTGCATCATCTTTAAATATCTAATTTGGCTACAGCTACTAGACCACCTCACTATCTCTCAGCTACAAGTAGCAAATGATCTATTGCTTCACTCAGAAAGGTGCCCTGCAAAAGGTACTGTGCTGCAACTGTACTACCGTAAACATTCTTTTCACACTAAGCAGTAAACGTCCCCTCATGATACTCATGCCATATGACACAGCTGTCCATGGTCTCTATCCTAGACATGTTTTCTGGTCATGGAACTCCTTTCCACTTCCAGTCAGGCTACTTGACAATCCACATACCTTCAAATCAAAATTAAAAATGGTGCTCCATGATTCATGGTTATGTCATTACTACAGTATGGGTAAAACAATGTCACTCTAAATATGCACTGTTTCAACACACCTGTAAGTCCCAACTGTGAATCAATAGCAGTGTAGTTCTGTGAATGATGTCTAACAATGTCTACACTCGTGTATTAACTGAACTTGGATAAGAAGCCTTACAATGTAATGTATTTATGAATATGTGCTATTGAACATTTGTAATCCATCTTGGTTTATTTGATTTTTTTAATGTTTGTTTATGATACTGCTTGAATATTATTGTTATATGTCTATTTTTGTCATGTTATCTGTATGGAGCTTTTCTCCCCTGGCCACCAATGAAAGGTGTTTTATAACCAATGGATCCTCCTGGTAAACTAAAAGAAATAAGTAAATACATACAACCTAAGGGAGGCTAGAATGGACTCCCTGAATATATAGAAAACAGTTTACCAGCTGTGGGAGTTAAAGATCTGTATATCTGATACAGTGAGTTAGAAACTGATAATAAAAAGATTGAGAGAGAGAGTTATATTGTTCCTAGCAACAGCCGTCTACAGAATAAAACTAACATATTTTTATAGCTAAAAGGTCTTGTATGACTAACCTGTCAATGTTTTTGACTAGGTCATGAGTGCACAGCATTAGACATCTTGGAGGATGCAGTGAATTTGGATCATAGCAGGACATTTGAGATTCCCTTGAAAATTCTTTGCATAAACATAATACATTATTTATAGATAAAGGAATGGCAACATGAGCCGGAGGTGAAGATACATGGGGTAGTTGCTGGGGCTTCTGAACTAGTCACATGGGATTAATTCAATTTAATGTATGCATTTCTACCAATGTTATGGGTTCTGAGAATAGGATCAATATGCCTGCAGATGTCACCAAGGTAAGGTTATCTGTGGAGGATAGAGAGAATAGTATGGGACGTTCATTTCTACTGAGCTTACAAACACTTGTTGACCATGCTGCTGTTTCTAGAGAGTTTAGCTTGAATCCACTGCAACCCAAGCACAAGATATGTACTTCTGGTTGTTTTTGCACTAGTATAATTTATTTTGATGGTGCTTCTGCTATACTTTTGTATTATTTGTTATTTTTTGCTGCACTTTATCATTGCAAAGTATCTTTGCATTTTGCTGACCTCATTGCCAGCTCCTTCAATGTTGAGTTATTTAATTTATTAGCGTGTTTCCTGATTTCTAGCTTAGCTTCCCACCTTTGGGTTTCATATTTGTAATTTTCTAGTGGCAGTGTGAGGGTGGGCTAGAGGTGGGTGGTAGCTTGTTCTGTTCTAGGCTTAAAATTACAGAGAAATAAATTTGAGTGTGACACTCTGATTGGCCACAAGGCTATTTTTAAGTGTTTGGTCAGTTTTCTGTGCCTGTATAAAGTTGGCCTGTTTGTGTGATGCTGCTCATTGCTTAACAGGTTTTAGTAGGGTCCTGTATAGATGCAGGAACCTGGAATTGACATTCTCTATAAAAATACCTTTGAAGCTTCACCAGTTTCCTGTGCAAAGAGAAATTATCTTGTGCAGTGCCAACCATTATCTCTCAAAATTTGCATTAGATGCACCTATTTTCACTCTATACTCCTTCAGCAACCTTCTGCCAGAGTAAAAAGGGTCTGTAACTGTGGATATAAGCTCTCTTGCTATCTCTGCAGCCAGCTTGGTCGATATGGGCATAGTAAGGCAATACAGCAATTGCCTCATTTATTTATTTGCATTTGTTTACCGGGATGGTCCACTGGGCCAAAAAGTGCCCATTTTCAGTGGAGGCCTGGGGAGAAAATCTCTACATACAAAAGAAATTTAAATACAATCACATTTTCTACATACATAGATAGATAACAACTTAAAAAAACAAACATACAATCTTATCATAAATTTCTAGCTAGAATAACAAAGGCAGTATGCATTATATACAAAATATACAAAGTACAATATATCATATTCCATCATCATGTTTACTGACAACCAAATAATCCTTAAACTAATAAGGTATGTTACAGATGTATTTACACAATGTCACTGGACGCAAAGGTGTCACATACAAGTACTCATAATACCAATCATGTTGTCAGTAATGCACACAGTGCACTCACCATACACAGTAAAGATTAGTTTACATAGACCCACATATGCTGAGGATCTTAAATGTAATCTTCATAAACCCCAACGACCACCCAGACATTGTACCTACAACAAATATCTTCAGCATCCCCAAAAGAACAACATCCACCACAACATATACAGCAACATCTGATAGAATCGCCGCTCCTAAGCCTATAAGGCAAGCCAACACACAACCCAATATTTAGTTATAGGAGACTCCATTGTGAGACACACAAATATCCCACTCAGCAGGGTTTATAAGGAGAAAGTCAGAGTCAGTCTCCTATCAGGGGACAGAATCTGCCAGATCAGACATGCACATCAGCTTGCAAGTGCCAGTATGACTCAATCAAAGTTTGTGTGGGTGTAAATGACTTGAGGTGTATCGTCCCAGACAATATAATCAAAGACATAGTAGTGCTCTCAGAATATGTGTCTCAGGCTGATATGAGCCGGACCATGGATGATGCCACAATCTGAACAGGAGATGACTGACTTTAATAATTGTCTTAGTTTCTGGTATCATTCCAAGGGGGTACAATGTTTGTCAGGATATGGTCAAGCATGCTTCTCTGCCAGGTATAGTAAGCACCTGTCCCCTCTAGGCTTTCAAATATTGGCTAACATTGTCTTCTCTCATAATGCTTTTATTAGGCAATGCCAAAATGACAAACCGTCCAATATAGCAAAATCAGCACAAGAAAATTTAAACATGTTACTGCTCAATGCTAGGCGTCTAAACAAGAAACTCCACTCCCTCCAAGTTCTCTTCATCCGGGTGAATGTAGATGTTTGTGTCATTACTGAGGCATGGTTTAAAGCCATGGAGTTTACCCGGGCTACAATGCCTTACACACATTTAGACCAACAACTGCACAGGCAAGGACTAAAAGTGGAGGTGTCATGATATACAATAAAAACAAACATACATTCAAGGCTGGTCAGACAAGAATGATCATCTTGAGCCTCTCCACATTCAATTTTCTATAGGTAAACTTCCTACTATTAAATGCACTGCAGTGCAACATAAATGGGGTATCACACTCCTTTCACGTGTCATCCTTCAGATTAGATGTTAAAGTATGGACTTGGTGGTAGCTCAAGTGGATGCAACAGATCCCACTGCACCTATTAAAAAGAGTAAGGAACCTTTATTTTACACAACATAAAAAACACATTATTTACATATTTACCAAATGTACATTTTTACAGCCAGATAAACACATTTCAATTTTGTATTATCATTTTTCTTATGACATCTCTTGCATAATTGACCCTCCACTTCTTCTTCCACAGCCATAATCTATTTTTTTTACAATATGGCTGCCAAAATCCATTTTCCTTTAAACCAAATTTCATTCAATATTTCATTCCAAATAACACATATTACATAAAATATTTTTATTCTTGTTATTGTAATATCCATACATAATCACATTCATATCTGTATTGTTTATGTCATTAATATTCCAATTTTTTTTCTTCACACAACTTTTTCTAGAGTTTCACCACTCATTTACATTTCAGAAAACATGTTCTGTTGTCTTTTCCTCCTCACTAAATAAACAATCTCTTTCAAATTTCTTTTTATATAGCACATTCCCCTTTACTAGTAGCTTATTTTGTACCAGTCTCTATAGGACGTCTGAGACTCTACTATCATGGTACAACACTCTTTCCTTACTTTAATGGCTTTAATCACTTCTTATAGTAAATTTTTTCACAGATTTACTTAATGTTTCATCACATTATTATGCCACATCCTTCTATCTTTCTGTGTCCCATCAATTTTTATTTCCCATGTTAGTATTCTTTCTTAATAATTTTTAACTTATTCATTTACATATTCATTTTTTTTCCTTTTTCTTATTCCCATCAACTTCCAGAGCTTTTTCTACTTATATTTAAAAATTTCCACTATGGATTTCTGATTATCTTCCTTTTCCCACTTTAATACTCTATGCAAGTTTGAAAAAGCTGAATAAACAAACGGATTTAATAACTCTAATCCCCATCATCTTCAATCATATATAACACACCTTTTTTTCATTGGGTTTAATCTTGAACACCATATGAAAAAAAAGTCCTTTTCCTATCTTTCTAGGATTGTATAAATATTTGACATATATGCTATTTTTTTCAATAATACAGAGTTCACCAGATAAATCTTTTTCCTGAATGCTAGTCTATACGTCCTCCAAAAAAGACCTGTTCTTTCATTTCTTTTATCAGATCCTCCTACTGCATCATAACTATACAGTTTCCCCAAATTTTATTCCCAGCAAAGACACCTCCATCATTGAAATATACACACACAGTTTTAACCACATCACCCAAACTCTTACTTTTATTTTTTTTTCAGGATCATTCCAATTCCTTTAAACATCCATTCAGACAAACTAACATTTCCCTCATCCACATTTTGTTCTTAGCAGCTGCAACTATTTCATCTGCATATATCAAAACTAGAGGAACCACCACCTCCTTTTGCATTATGTATCTAGCGTCTTACATTTTATAAGCTATTTCACTATCACATTCATACAGGTTGACAGACGAGATCAGACAGGAGTCCCCATGGACTATGATGTTTGCAGATGACATTGTGATCTGTAGAGAGAGTGGGGAAAAGGTGGAGGAGACCCTGGAGAGGTGGAGATATGCTCTAGAGAGAAGAGGAATGAAAGTCAGCAGGACTAAGACAGAATATATGTGTGTGTGAATGAGAGGGAGGATAGAGGAATGGTGAGGAGCAGGGAGTAGAGGTGGCAAAGGTGGATGAGTTTAAGTACTTGGGATCAACAGTTCAGAGTAATGGTGAGTGTGGAAGAGAGTACAGGCAGGATGGAGTGGGTGGAGAAGAGTGCTAGGAGTGGTTTGTGACATACGAGTACCAGTAAGAGTGAAAGGGAAGGTCAACAAGAGGGTAGTGAGACCAGCTATATTATATGGGTTGGAGACGGTGGCATTGAAAAAAAGGCAGGAGTCAGAGCTTGACTTGGCAGAGTTGAAGATTTTAAGATTTGCACTGGGTGTGACGAGGATGGATAGGATTAGGAATAAGTATATTAGAGGCTCAGCCCAGGTTGGAAGGTTTGGAGACAAAGCCAGAGAGGCAAGATTACGTTGGTTTGGACGTGCTGAGGAGGGATGCAGAGTATATTGGGAAAAAGATGCTAAGGATGAAGCTGCCAGGTAACAGGAAAAGAGGGAGGCCTAAGATAAGGTTTATGGATATGGTGAGAAAGGACATGCAGATGGTTGGTGTGACAGAGCAAAATGCAGAGGACAGGAAGAAAAGGAAACAGTTGATCTGCTGTTGCGACCCCTAACAGGAGCAGCTGAAAGAAGAAGAATAAGAATTCTTTACCAGTGCAAACAATATTCCACTCATGAGATGTCCTTGTCTTATATCACACTTCATGCATATTTCTTTATTCAGCCACCCATTTACTAACACTCTCACTCTATTATTTTGATATGCTGACATGCATACATACTCTTCTAATTCTATTACCTATTCCATACTTCTCCATAACATCTCACATAGCATCATGTCCTTCTGTATCAAATGTCTTGTTAATATCACCAACCATAAGTTTCACATCCTCCCTTTTACTTATAATATCATCCACAATTTCTTTCACAAGTGATAACAATTCTAGACAGTCCTTCTTTTTCATACCATATATAGTTTCTGCCATAATATTTATTATCCTTCCTTCTATTCTCATCTGTGATATTCTCATAAAAATACAATCTACGTTATTTCCCATGATGGGTCTTTGATTTTTATTTCATTCTTCTCATCTTTCTTATATATATATATATATATATATATATATATATATATATATATATATATGGGTCTATATGAATTCATCGACATGTTATAATATCGACAGCCACTAGTACGAAATCACCGACAACTCATAATAGCAAAATTTTAAATCATCGACATTGACTTGCCCGACAACAGGAAATGAAAAATAAAACAACTGTCCACTATATGGTACACTTTCATCGGTCCACCATATAATAAAACACAAAAAGAAACAACCGACATTAACAGTAACTAAATTTATACCTTTCAGATTTAAACATAAAACTGCTTGTGTTTACATTTTAAGTAACCTTGCGATACCTTACACAAACTCAACATTTGAGTAGTTCCCCATATTAGAAATTAGTGTTTCAAATCTCTGTTGTTTCCTGCTTTTTGGAGATGGTGGGTACCCTGTAAACATACGCACTCTCACTTCTGGTACATGGATCCTATCTCCCCAGGACTAGTCTGGTATGAGTTCGCCATCTTTTGTCAGTGCAGAGCACATATTGCTCTTACTAAAGCGAGTATTTCAGTTGTCAACTGCCTTTCTATTTGCTCATTAGTTGGACATTTATATTGAATATTTATTTGTGTAACATACTTTTCATTTACTGCTCATGCATTCTCTTTACATGTCGGAGAAATATTTATATGTGTATTCCCTTTTCATTTACTGCTCAAGCATTCTCTGTAACTGTCGAAGTAAACATCGAATATTTGAAATTTCGATAATATGGAAGGTCGATGAAAAATGCTCTCTTTGCCAGTCCATTAATTTCTTGTACATTCCATACCCTATACCATCTGTGCATGATACTGAATTGATATTTACTTTCCTTAGTACTTCATCCAATTTGTTAATAGTAATTTCTTTTTCACAGTTTTCCCTAACTCGTTCTGGATTTTTTTTTACTTTCCATTCTCTCTGTTTCATTCTTTTGCTCTTATACATATTGTCCACATGCCTTACTACAATACTCACACTTTGTTCTTGTGTTCTTTTTACTGTGTCTTTTAAAATTTTTAATTCCCCCCTTTATACTAATACCTTCCTTTACTATTTTACTGAAACATGCATATACCTCCTAAACAATAATGCATTCATTTGTTTTGATTCTTGATTTCTTTTATATATTTCTTTTTTCCACATCATAATACTCTCTTTTATTACATTCTAAATTATCTGGTACATTTCTATACATTTTCCCACAATACACTTTCTCCTCCTACTTGCATCAATAGGCAGAGAGATAAGATATACAAACATTTTTATGATATAAAGAAAAAGAAAAGTACTAATGCTTTGCATAGATGTGTAACAGAAAATGCTGATTTAAAAAAAATATTTTTTTGCTATGCATGAAGTGACATGATTTAAGAGGAAGGATTTAGAAAATTTGTTGCAGTGCAAACAGTTAAGATGGCAAATTAGGTCAGATGCCAACAATAACACTGATTTGAATGACATGCAGCATTTAATAAATATATTGAAATAGACATAATTAAAAGTATAATGACTTTGTTAAAATTTGAGTTTCTAAATTATATTTTGTTTTGCAGACTTTTTTAGTAAATACAATGGCAGAATAAATTAGGGTCACACAGCATCTATTGATATGAATTTTCGCTAGAATTTTTTGCTGGTGTTTTAAAGGTTTATAAGTGTTATTAATATTAATCAACTTTGAATATGATTGGGTGATAAATGCTATAAATTAATTATGTAAGTCAATGAAGGTATACTCTGAAGTTCTGGTTAGTACAAGGGAACAAAAGCAGTTAGTATTATATGTTTGTTAATATTAATATTATTAAAGTTGTTTTAGTCTACCTTTGCCACATTTTTTTATTTTGGTTGATTGTTTTTTACTTGTTTCATTTACTACCAGTAATTGTTTTTCTCTTCTTCTTCTGGGTCAATGAATGGCCAGATAAGCCACCCTGATGATGAACTGAATGGCTCACAGTATGGCATATCCCAAAGCCTGTTTTCTCAGTATGAAATTTTTGAACATGATACTACACTGAAAAAAATAATTTTATTTCGACTTGTAGTTAAAAAGTTATAATTTCAGTTTTTATTAGGTGAGTGTTGATTTAACCTCCCCATTCAAAATGCAATTTAAAATTTTTGAGTGGTATTTGACATTGTATAGGAATTTACAAGTTGGATATTATTATTTGGCCAAAAGCATTAATGCAAAAATGGTTCCTGGGGTTTAAGCTTGTGTAAAGTCCATTTGGAACAGAACCCTATTCAGTATTTCATAATGAATTAATTGAGTTGTTTGATCATTTGTGTTAATTAATGAGAATTATTATCAAAGAAAATGTACATCAGCTACAAAAATTAGATCAGGAAATGAAAGTGTTAAAAACAAACCTGAAAAAGGACTTATTTACTTCTTATGTTGCAGAATATGATGATATTTTAGAAAGATTGATAAAACCATGGCAGACAACAAAGAAGGAAAACAAAAAAGTTTTTGAGGAACAAAAATGAATATAAAGGAAGGAAACTACCCCACTCCTTTTGTGCATAAAGGTAAACATATTGACTAGTAAGGTAATTTAGGGGAAAGTCCTTTGAGACAGAAGATGGATGCTTCCAATGATGAAATGTGTTTTGTAGAGAATGGGGCTAATGTGGGAAGTTTTTTAGACTCTAGGCAGATTCGCAGATTGGAGAGGTTAGCAACTCGGATGAAGGGGATATGGTCCCAATAGAGTTTTGAGAGGCAGAAACTCAGGCAAAAAGGAAAAAGGAAAAATTACAGCAGCAAAAAATTACTGTGTGTAATTTTAGGGGAAGATATATTATCCAGTCTTGTACTGATTTTTTAAGATATTTAACCTTAGTCAGTTTGATGTTCAGGAACAACATTTTTCATTATTGAAAAAATGATTCATGTTTGTAGCTAATTTTAAAACTGATTTAGTTGAGACAGTAATCAGTCTCAAATTATATGTTTATAATCTGAATTTGAAGTTGTTTTCTGATGATAATGAATGGTCACCCCCCCCCTCTACAATAAGGTGACCTTTAAGAGGAAAAGTGTGTACACACCTCTGTCATACCCAATGATTACAGTTTTTGACTAAATCCACGGGTGAGAAGCATGTTTCAGAAACTGATAATCTTACAAAGTAAGAATGAGAATTATTGAACAAAGTTTATGAATAATAATGCATAAGGGTTATTAAACTCGATAAAGGTTGGGGGTGGTGTTTGTGGATTATGTTGATTATTCTTGTAAAATATATTAAATTTTTAATGATGAGATTGCATATAATAGGGTGTCAAAAATGAAGTTAATATTTCATATGCAAAAGTTGATTATTTATTAACTGATATGATGAGCCAAAGTATTATTACCAATGAAATATATGAATTTGTTGTGGTTAACAAACCAGTGATCCCTTTGACATTTGGGATCCCTAAACTCCATAAAACAGCATGGATCATCCTTTGAGACCAACAGTAGTAGCACACGTATTAAAATCTGAGTTTTTTTTGTATTTATAAATGCTAAATATGTGTGTTGTAAGAGAATATGAACATGTGCTACATGATTCATGGCACTTACTGGAAAGGTCAAGTAATCTTAAATATTGTGAGGATGTGTTATTTGTCACTATTTCTGTGATTATTTTCAGTTATTCCTTGTGATATTGGACTGGAATATTTTGTGAGTGTTGAGTGAGGCAAAAAAACATGGCAACAATGTTATTTTGGTGTTATATGAATTTATGGATATGGTGTTGAAAAACAGTTGCTTTCTTTGAAGGAGAATATTTCTGTCAGATGTTAGGGGTGGCGATGAGAGTAAAATGTGCCTGTAGCATGCTCACTGTTTGTGAATGTATATGTATATTTTAGATTTTTAGATGATATTCTTATTTTGTGAAAACGTATTGAAACAACTGTGATGGACTTGGTTGACTATTTTAATAATACTACATAATTTAAATACACTTAGCTTTGATAAAATAGAATACTTGGATGGAACCCTTTTGAAGGATAGGGTAAAGTGAAAGTTTATTTAAATGATTTTCCATAAAAAACCTTCTGTAAATCATATTTGCATTTTGATAGCTGCCACTCCTTTTTTCAAAAAGAGGAATATAGTTAAAGGTCAGGTGTTGCATTTGTCAAGATTAATTAGTGATGACTATATGTTTTTTTCAGAAATTAAAAGATTAATCAGTATGTTTTTAGAAAGAGATTATCCCCTTTCTTTACTTAAAGAAATGGAAAGAGATGTTGTAGAAGGGAGGAAGAGAAACTGTCCACCTATTTTGGGGGAAGAGTTCTCCCTATGCCAATTAAGGAGAGAAAGGTTTCTAGTAAAATGAGGGTTATGGTGGTTCCCTGTAATAGAGATGCAGGGAAAATAGTGAATATTTTAAAACCAAATGGGAAATTATTTTTTCTAAGGAATCAAAGATGAAAGTCCGTGATCAGCCTCAGTTTGTATTTAGTATGGGCAAAACCTTAATGAATATCTGAAAAAAGGGAAATCTGATGAAGTAACTGAATGGTACAGGTTAAAAATGTCCAAGTGTAGTTGCTGAAATTCTGTAGGTACATTAATGGTGGCCCATATGTGGTTGTGGAAGGTTATGATAAGAGTATTGCAAGCCCTGGATTCAGCAAGTGCAATATTGTAGGGGTTGTATATTCAGCAATATGTGTTTCTTGCTCAGTCTTCTATGCTGGCAAAACAAAAAGAAGGCTAACAGATAGGATATATGGACATTTGTATGATATACAGAAAAAGAAAAGTATTAACACTTTGTATAGATGTGTAACAGAATGTGCTGATTTAAAAAATAATAATGATAAGATAAAGTGACTTATGATGTAAGAGGGCAGGATTTAGAAAATTTGTTAGAGTGCAAAGATTTAGTTTAGATGCCAGTTATGATCCTGGTTTGATCTACATGCTGTCATTAATGAACATGTTGAAACGAGAGAATTAAAATTACAAAGACTTGTTTAAAATTTGAGTTTCTAAATCACATTTGGTTTGAATGTTTTTTTTTTTTTTTTTATTAAATGGGATGGAAGAATAAAATAAAATAAAATACAAGGTCTCACAGGATCTATTGCTATAACTTTTTGCTGGAAATTTTGTTAGATTTTTTGCTGTTGTTTTTAAAAGTTTATAAGTATTATTAGTATTAATGAACCTTTGAATTTGATTGAGTGATGAATGTTATACATTAGTGATATAAATCAATGAAGGTATACTCTGAAGAAGTCCTGGTTAATACAAGGGGTGAAAGTCCTCAGTATTATATGTGTGTTACTATTAATATTATTAAAGCTGTTTTACTCTAGCTTCACCACACTTTCTTTGGTTATTCTGTTTTTATTTGTTTCATTGATTACCAGTGATTGTCTTTCTTGCATCATCCTGCCATTGAAAGAAAACACTTTTTATACTTCTTTTTAAATTCATTCCACCATTCAGACCAGTTTATACAGAAGTCCTTCATGGTTTTATGATCCTTCCATAACTGCAATACTTCCCACTCTCAAATTTCATCCCATAATCTCTCTCTTTTTTATTTTTATTCATTTTCCTGTTTTAATATACTCCCTTTTCTTCTATCGCCTCTTCATTTTGCCAAATGGTCTGAAAAACACGTCACAACTGTATCACTATCTGCTACCCCAAAATCATACAATAATACAAAATAATCAATTTTAGACCCAAGTGCCTCCTTCTATAAGTTCATTGACTTTTGTTCTATACAGTTAATTTGCCACATTTTGACACTTCCTATATTTTTCTACATATTTTCTACATATTTCCCTTTCTTTACATTTTCTCCTTAAATCACAATTAAAGTCCCTTGCAATTATAATTTTCATGTTAACCACCACATAATCTAATATTTGATATAACAGATTCCCTGTCATTCCTTGCTAGTTATATATGCATATAATGCTATAATTCTATAATTCTATAAACATGTTCTCTCCACCTCACATCCACAGCAGTTGCCAATATTATATCTAGTATTTTCTATTTTACATATAAGACAAACAGTCTAGAACAACATTTACTCCCTAAGTTCTGTATTATACTTCCACCCCACAATTCTTTTGTTTGCAGCTTTCTTCACTTGTCAGGAATCTTACATCCTCTAACAGGATAACATCTACATCACATTTAGCATACCATTCCAGTGCCCCTGCCTTTTTTACATTGTTAATAGTATTGTTCACATTTACTAAAAATACTCTAAAGTTATTACTTTTCCTTCTTTTAAAGTTGTGGAAATATTTTTAAATTGTCATTTTATTTTATTTTTGCTTTTTCTGGGTTTACGAGCAAATAATCATTGATGCTCATAATCAGATTTTTCACTGGCTAGAAGTTAAAAAAAATATCAGTATTAATCCCTTCTCCTAATCTCTCTTCCTGCATGCACTCTCTCTTTCTCTCTCCTTATTTTCCCCTCAATATATTTTTCTTCTTCTGCAGTTTTCTTCACCTATTTCATCTTCTCACCAGCCTTTTGTTGTCCTTCCTCGTGTATATTTTCTTCCCTTTCCCCTCATTTTTCATTATTTACTGTTTGCTCTTGACAATCCATCCAAATGTGTGCTTTTTCCCCACAACCTACATTGAGGCACACATCCTCTTCTTATGAGTCTACCTGACAATGCCGAAAGCTGACAATGCTGACGATGAGAACACCGACACCAGAAGATGGAAAACTGAGATGACCGATGGATTAAAACCCCGACGCTGAGAACACCGACATGTGAAAAGGCTGTGTAAGTATGCGGTAGTGACGGACGTTAGGGTGCGAGTAAGGTAAGTGTGCGATATTGATGGACTCTAGGGACAGGGGTGGGTTAAGTGAGTTGGGGCGTGGGTTAGGTGAGTGTGCGATAGTGACAGTCTTTAGGGTTAGGGGCGGGTTAAGTGAGTTAGGGTTAGGGCGTGGGTTAGGTGAGTGTGCGATAGTGACAGTCTTTAGGGTTAGGGGCAGGTTAAGTGAGTTAGGGTTAGGGTGCGGGTTAGGTGAGTGTGCGATAGTGATGGACCTTAGGGTTAGGGTTTGGGTTAAGGTTATAGATAGTTGTGTATGTAAGGTTTAGTGTGGGTTTCTAAGGATTTTGGTGTGCTTGTGTTGTGTGTGTGCTTTTTGGACAGGGGATTTGTTTTGTTTGTTGATTGTCGGGATTGTGGTGTGTCAGGCATGTGAGGTTTCGTGTTTGTGAACTTTCGGTTATGTGGTGTCGGTGATTTCGTTGTCAGTGTTGTAGTGCGCTGGTGTTGTCAGGTAGATCCCTTCTTATATGTCTTTTTTCTTCCCACATTGGTTCCATTGTACCTTGTCACACATTAATTAAATGAGAAAAAGTCCCCTAAAAATAAATAAATAAATAAACAAACAAACAAACATGATTTAAGCTGACTAGCATATCCTAATATCTCTCTATGACCAGCCACATAAATATCACTTGGCAAGTGTTTCACCGTATTTTTTTTTTTCACATTTCAAAACAGCTTCCAACCGCCTCCCTTCATCGATAAGTTTCTTTCCTTTCTCACTTTCACAATATAAATAGTTTCACATAGACCCTCCATGCAGTTTTTAACATTGTCATCTTCTGTTCATCAGTTCTAAACTGCATAGGGACATTTTTTTACATTTAAGTTACTGCCAGAAAACAACTAATAGTTCCTTGGATAAATGTCCTTCTTTTTGTTACACAGTTCCAGAAATTACATCATCAGTCCATCAGTTTCAAATGTTAAGTCACAAAAAGTCTCTGCCCCAATATATATAAAAGACCAAATTTATTGAGCTTTAAGACTTAGAACAATTCCTAAATTGTCCCATACAAAATATATATTTCAGTGCCATTTTCTATTCTTATTCTTACAGTTGGTCTTCTCTTCTTTTTGAAAAGTTTTACTTACAGTTTGTTGTGTTCACCTGCTTTCACTGTTGCATTTTATTTATTTATTTCAGTTTGCTGACCAGGGAAGTCCACCGGACCAATAAGAGCCCGTTTCCAGTAGAGGCCTGGGGGGAAAAGCCCCATTAACAATGATAATAACAAAACATGCATAACAGATAGAGAATATAACATATGCTGAGAGAAACAATTTAACAAGTGTGAAGAGATAACATAATATACAGAACAGCTGTAGTGACAGAGGACATAACTTCTATTAATCTTTGTAGATTAAATTAAATAACTAAACAAAATTTAACAAGTATGAAGAGAATAACATTATGTACAGAGTAGCTGTAGTTGACAGTGGGCATACATTCTATTAATCTTTGTAGAGTATATTTTTAAACACCAATTATGAAAAATAAAATAAGTTTTAGTTACTGCATTATCTGCTGCCACAAAACTAGACACCTTTTCAGTTTGTTACTGCTTTCCTCTTTCACTTTCTGCCACTCATGCGTAAGTTTCTGCTGCCATATCACCTGGTTCATTTTCCACATTGCCATCTTCAGCACTTCTGAAAAATGTATCTGTCATCTCTCCCCTTGAAACAGCAGAACTGTCACCCAGATCATCCTACTCACATATTTTTAACAGAACATCATCTGCAAGCCCTCCTGATGCCATTTGTGTTATTTGCACCACTCCAACAGACTAGCTTACTTCCTTCTCCTTGGAGACAGCTAAACGCTGCTTGTTTGTAACATCCACCAGACAGGAATCTTTGTTTCCATTCTAAATCTTCATATTGAATAAATTTTTCTCCAACTGTTCACTTTCCACCTACAAACTCTCCAGAGCTTTTCTCTCCCCTTCAGTACTGCTGCTTTCTTTAGACATCTTCCTTGCTGCTGCTGTAGGAACCCTCCAGCGCCATCTAGCAGCTCCAAAGAATAAGGGAAGTACCATGATGCCCTGAACAAATTTCTCCTAGTAGTACAAATACCTTGGGTCTCCCCTGAAAAGAGTATGTAGCCTAGTGGAACTAACCCGGTCAACAAAGGATAAATAAAATAAAATAAATAAATGGCAAAAATTAGGAAGTGCAGTGCTCAGCAGGATAAAAATCTCTCATCAATCTAAACAAGCAAGCAGGTCAGATTGTAAATTAAGTCTACCAAAGCCAAATGTGAGGTAGAAATAGCCTCCCATTCCAAGGACCACCATAACATTTTCTTTAGCTATGTGTGCAACCTCAAAGGTAGTACACAGCAAGTGTAAAACTGCTTGTAAGTGTAGTTACCTGCAATGAGCTGGATGATACAGTAAAACCACTGGCTGCCACATTCAGCTCCAAGATCACCGCATCGATGGACCTTGATACTATCCCGGGATGACTTCTAAATAGCATGAAACATGACCAAACAGGATCTCTAGAGTCACTGTTTAACTATAGCATCTAGTCAGGCTTTCTGTCATGCAAATGGAGAACTGCAAATGTCATCCCTTTGCACAAGGTCAGACCATCTACAGATCCTAAGTAGAGACCCATAAGTCTGACTAGCCACATATGCAATGCCATGGAAAGAAATATGTAATTGATTAACAATGACATCAGAAACCTTCAGACAATAGAGCCAACCCAGTTTGGTTTCATCAAGAGCAGATTGTGCCTACTTAACCTGGTGGACTTCTTCAAGAAAATCATAAAAGCAATGGAATGAGTGTAAAACTGTGCATAGCTGCCTAGACCGGTTCAAGGCATTTGGTGTGACATTTAGGGATTCACACAGACAGTAACCTAGCCTTCAATCATCATGTGTCTATGCTAATGAGGAAATGATTCTGTGCTGCATAACGTATAAGCAATGAGGTGGCATCTAGATCCAAGAAAGTCATCCTTCCAATGCTTTTAGACTTCATCACATCAATCATTGAATAAATGTCCCCTTTGATATGTAGCTGACCAGGCACATACAACTGGAAGATCCATGGTGTTTCCTCACAAAAAAGTTTTAATCATCATGTCCTCTGCAGATTGCCTGGACGTCCTATCCCTGTACTCTGTTTCTTACAGACTGTTGAAGGATGACCTATGCTTGGCATGCAAGACATCCTTGGGTCTTGCTGTGATAGGCCTTCTGCTTATCTGCAAAACCATCAGCATCAGAATGACCTGATCTAGGGATTCAAACTTAAACATTAATAGGACATGCTGTATGGACAGGCATCTGTCTCAGAGGCTTCCCATCCATGTGAACAGAGTTCTTCCCTAACCTAATTCAAGTTTATCTTGGAAAGTGGATTTTGAGTAAAAAATTCACCCCTGGTCTGTTATCTATATCTCTAATGGAGAGAAACAGCCTGTAAATACTTGACCACCCAATCCCTAGCCTACATATATCCTTAAAATAACCTTACATATACTAAAACTTATCATATGCATTTGGGATGCATGGGTAGACATAAAAAGGCCCCTTTGGTTGTTAGTCTATGTACATCTATGAACATATGAACCTATAAGGGATGTGGAAAGATTATATAAATGCACAGAGAGATGGAATTTGAGTTTCATTTTTGTAAGTGCAAGGTAATACAAATGGGATGTAACAGCCCAGGGAGGATGAGTAGAATTCAAAAGGATTACGAAAAAATGATCAGTGAGTAATGGCCACTGGACTATCAGGTGCAATTTGATAAAGCTTTTTCAAAAGCTAGGAAGATGATAGGGGGTGTACCAGAGTCAGATAATCTATTCTGGCATTGTACAGGTTACTAGTCAGATTCCATTTAAAATACTCTGCTCAGGTTTGGAAATGCTGTGTGAGCACTGACCCATCGGCATTAGAAAGGATCTAAAGAAATGCAGAAAGGGGAAGTAAAGATATAGAAAGGTTGGATAAAAAGGAAAGTCTTAGGGAGCTGGAGCTTTTTATGTTTATATTAGATGGGAAGGAGAGGACATGTTGGTTTACAAGATGATATGAGGAGATTGTTTGGGATGGTCTTAAGAAAGTGAAGAACTCAGAAACAGTTGTAACTAAAAGGAACACACTGTAATCTGGATTTCAAAGCTACCCGCGGTGGTAGTGCTGCGGTAGTGTTGTCGCCTCACAGTAAGATGCTGTCCGGTTCGATTCTCAGCTAGAGCGTCTTCTACGTGGAGATATGTGTGAATGGGCGTACCTTCATTGAAGGTTGTGTGTCAGGGCTGGTAACTTGACACGTAAAAATCAACTACCAATCATTAGCGGACCGGAGTTCCGCTGTGGTGACCCCTTACTGGGAAAAGCCCAAAGACACAAACAAACAATATTTCACCTAGAGGGTAGTGAAAGCATGGACTAGATTACTGGGGTTGGCGGTAGATATTGAGTTGATATAAGTTTTCATGACTGAGTATAAAATAAAGGGAAAGAAGAGTAACTGTGGGATGCTGCTCATTGGTGGAGTAGTCAAGCGCAGTGTCTGATTTTGAAGGCAGAATTATTTGATGTGGTCTATGACTACAGGGAGTCTTGAGCTCTGAAAAGCCCATGCACTTTGCTACTGGTATTTATAAATAACTGCAAAGAAATGCAAATTATTTAAAGCCAGAAGATGTTGTACTCAATGTGCTGTTTCTGGCACACTTGAGACCTCCATTCTGTTCGTCTGTGGCTACCCTTTGTAGCATGACCTTCGTTCAGGACTGCTACAAATATTTATGTAATTTTAACAGTGAAAGTTGAACAGAACTAGTACTGCTTATTCAAGCTTGCCTTTGCTGAGGGTTGCTTAATTACTGATTATGTTTTTCATCCTTCCTGAATAAACATCAGATGTCATTGAATGCTTAGTGATTCCCACTCCAGCTTGTCCTTTGAGAGCCATGGCACATTTCCAGACCCAAGCTGGCAGACTTGTGACCATTAATTTGACAGCTGTGCCATTAGGTAGGCTAGGTTCATGTCATTACACAGAGAAGGATCAAATCTTAGTTAATGTGCATACAAGATGAATGATAGATTTGGTGTTTCTATATAAGAAATGTATGTTTTAAATGCAGATCTAATGAAACTGCAGGATGTTGATATGTTTACATAAGGGTCTTAATGCTATAAAATGTACAAATAGCAGTTACTGCTGAGTATGCCTTAAGGAAATGCAATACATAGGACATCACATTTACAAAGTGTTTACCAGGAAAATTATTAATCAATTTAGAAAAAGGAAATATAATGTTTGGAATTGAAGTATAATCTTGTAGAAGGGGCAAGACCCTTGCATTACTCATGTGGAGGGAATCCATGCAAATTATATAGTTCAACTCTGAATCTGTGCAGACCAGGAATAAAGTAAATATTTGGTTTTGACAGAAAATAAAGTATTCCAGTACTTCAAGGATGTACAGCCATGGAATTGCAATATTTAACAATAGGGGTGTATGGACTCAGCCCCTACAGGGGGCAGTGCAGGGTAGGTTGAGCCCCCTGCAGAATCCTCAAGGGTAGCACATATCAATGTGCTAAACTGCTATTTAATGGTGCCACAGTCACCAAGCCTGACAATATGACAAACTTGTCAGTGGACAAATTCATTTCTAATTTTACCCCCTTCTCAACCCCCGTCATCCCCCAAAATATCCTCAAACATAACCTGTCCAACTATAATTAGGGAGCATGTACTACTTGTGCTTGCTGAAGCCAAGAATATGGCCTCAATGGGCCCTGATAACATCTTAGGATGCCTCCTGAACAGTCAAAAATATGACTTATCAGGACCCTTGGAGTTATTATTTAACTGTAATCTTAAAACAGGTTTTGTACCACTTGAATGAAGGGCTGTGACAGTTACCCCCCTTCATAAGGGAGGGCCTTCAGCAGATCTTGGAAATTACAGACTCATTAGTCTTATTTGCAAAGCCATGGAAAGAATTATCATGGGAATTATCAACAAGTACATAGGAGACCACTAGACACTAGATCCATCCCAGCTTGGCTTTGTCAAAGGAAGGTTATACTTAATGAATCTGGTGGATTTCTTTGAAAAGGTCCAAAAAAGCTTCGGCAGTTCTGAAGAAGTCTTAGGACGAAAGCGGTTAAATAAAAGGTGTACGCTAAAGACACTTGATTTATTTCCTGTTTTATTCCTCTGGCCTGCTTACCAGTATTTTTTGCAGTTTTCTTTGAAAAGGTCACTAAGGCAATAGAAGAGAGGGAGCAGTCCAAATGGGCGTTACCTAGATCTGGCTAAAGCATTTGATACAATAACTCACTCAGGCATTGTCAACAAACTTATGGAACTAGGTATAAACCCCTTTATAACAAGCTGGATAGCTAGCTGGCTCACTAATAGAATCCAGTAGGTTAGAATCAGTGAGACCAAGAGGACAGTCACCAGTGGAGTCCCCCAGGACTCTGTGCTAGGCCCACTACTCTTTGGCATTTACTACTCGGATGTCATAGCTAATGTCAGAGGCCTCTGGCTAACCAAGTTCACAAATGCTTGCAAACTGGAAGCAGTCATTGAATCATTTCCAAGATATGAATACCCTTCAGTTTATTATTCTAATACAGACAAACACTTGGTGCCAAAGCCATGGCTTAAACTTAGTACCAAGAAATTAATTATAGTACCTTTTGGGAAGTTAGCCACCCTGGGTAACTATGCCATCAATAAACCCCCCTAAAAGTAGATTCATTAGTCAGGGATGTAGGAACTCATATAGATAGTAACCTAGCTTTCGACTGACAGGTGTCCAAGATAATAAGAAAATCCTTCTTTGTTGCTCAACTTATAAGCAAGGGGCTGGCATCTAGGCTCATAAAGGTCATTGTACTACTGTACTCTGCCCTCATTTAGACCCATTATGGAGTATAATACTCCCTTTGATATGTACCTGACCAGAGATATGCAGCACCTGTAACCTCCACAAAGATTCCTTACCAAAAGAATACAGGGGGTAAACATAGTGTTCTACACTGATCACCTCAAATCCATATCTCTTTACTCGGTATCATACAGACTTCTGAGAGGTGATCTTTGCTTGGTAAACAAGACATCCTTGAACTGTGTTTTGATGAACCTTTTGCACATCTGCAAAACAAACAGTATCAGGACTACTAGATTAAAAGACCAACATTTTACTTGCTACATAAATAGGACATGTGGGAGAGACCAATTTGTTTCCCATTCTTTGGAACAGGCTCCTCATCCATTTCAAGGTAACTTGGACCAATGGATTGATAATCAGAACTTCACCTCTGGTCTGGCACCTATGTCTCTGATGGACAGAGGCAGTCAGTAAATCACCTCCTTTCCCATATAGATTACATTTGTGGGTTATATTTGGGTTGCATGACTAGGCTTATAAGGGCCCTAGGGGTCGTTAGCCTGGTATATTTCTATGAACCTATGAAGACATTGTTAGGATATGTTTTCTTTCTTATATGTTCAATATCTGTCACTGCCTTTTTCCGTTATGGGGTGTAATAGTAATTTGAATTAGGTGAGATAGAATTTGTAGATTGTTTGGTAGAAAGACATCTTCCGGTGCTTGCCAGTATGTGTTATTTTACAAGTACTGATTTAAATTCTGCTATTACACCATTTAAGCTTTTATTTTAGTATGCTTGATTTTTATATGCTATAGCCATTAAAGCTCAGACACTAACATCTGTCCCTGCTTTGTAATTCTGTTGTTGGCACAATGTATGTATGTATGTATGCATGTTTTATAATGTAACCGAATGCATGGGAAGGACAAAAACTACAGTTCAGTGTTCTATGACTTTCTTGACTACCAAACTGTAAATCAAAAACGCCCATTTGGACTGCTCTTTATAAATGAAACAGTACAGATTTTAACAAACTCATCAACATATTAAACAATTTTCATTAGGGCAATACCAAATATATGCCAAATGTGGCTCTCATTTAATGAAAAATGATCTTGTGCAGTGCATTCACATTTTTAAGAATGAATGTGACTAGATGCATTCTCTTCATAAACAGCAAAACATACTTGCATGAGAAAAACATAATTCTTTGTTCCCATGAGCTGAAATCTGTATCAATACCCCTTTTAATTAGTTCTATCACCATTTCATCTAGAGGCAGAGAAATATGAGATGGAAGGAACAGAGATACTAACACATTAACTCCCTCTGACCCTCTTGTGTATAATAGGATGTGTATTCCCCTTTATGTACCAGACTCCTGTTAAATGTTGCTCTTTTTCTTAAATGTTTTAAGATGCTTTGTTGTTTCAAAAGGCATTCAGAATGTTCCCATGTTTCTGAAGGGCCACAAATGATCACCATTCCAATTACTTGCAAAGCATTACAGCAATCGTACACAGCCAGTAAACATACCTGTATGCCATGTATCGATTTATACATTTGATAAGAGCTAAGTTTTTAGGAAATTCTACATAGAATGTACATGGATGTGGTTAATGGGGATAAGAAGTCATGCAAACAAAAGAATCTATTTCTTTTTTAAACAAAAGATGTGCAAAATGTAGTGAATGAAAAGACGGGCTCTTCAGTTAAGGCAATAATAAACACATTATTTTGTGCAGCAATCATTCTTTAACAGATTATATATAACATATTATGGCTTAATATGTTAAAACTACATTAATTATCTTTTGCCAGTGATTGACCAGAAGAATATTGTGGCATATCAGAGAATGAAAAAAAGCTGTTCTAGCCAATGCATAACATTATAGATTTCATTCTTTGTTTGTTTTTTAATAGATTGCTGGAGTGTTTATTCTGGTGGAAATAGGTTAGTCTGTACATTTCTGCCATAACATCTCTGCTACCATATCAGTGAGCATGCCTAGTGTGTAGTTCAGTTAGTAACATCAAATATATTCAGGGTTTAGTTGTTTCTCTGATGCCAGATTCTAGAATTTATGAAATGCATGAGAGATCATTCAAATCACAGATTAAAAGCCAGGAAGCCAATGCATCCACCTGCACAGAGGTGAAGACACGTATACCTTACATAATAGTGGAACTCAATGTCACTAAGTATGTAGAATGCAAGCATCTCTTGTGGTGGAGCTGTGTCTCTTAGATTTCCATAGAGGCACCTTTATCACAATAGAAGGACAATTCCTCAAAGCTTTCAATGCTACGTATCCCCTAAAGTGTAACCCCCCTCCTTCATGGATGCCTTCTGCATGGTACCAAATGTGTGAACTGTAACACTTGACTATACCTGAGACTGCAGAGAGCCACTCCACTGTGTGTTGAGTTCTACCACCCTTCCCATTCCCAAGTGCATCATCAGCTGTACAGGTTCTTAGTACACCACAAAACTGAATGATGTAGTTAGCAGTTCAATAAAGGCTGCTAAGTATGCAGGAACGTGCAATAAGCACAACACATTAACCATCCGATATGTATCATATGATGTCTCTGAGTCAGTAACTGTTTAACATATAGGGATTTGGATTTCTGAGTCCTGAAATGTGAAGTTCAAATTATTGAAAATACATACTAAGTCTGAGATTGAAATGTTTTGGACTATTCATGTTGTTCAAGTATGGCAATCTTAGAGTTATTATATGTAAATTCTGGGAGTACAGGGAGTCTTGCTCCCTTGCAAACAACTTTAAAAGGAGAAGAGTGATGTTTCATATCAACTCTCCTGTATTTTCTATCTTTTTTTCAGGCTTTCAAGATTTGGTAGCCCCTTGTATCTTGTATTTTATTGTTAAAAATGTCATTTATATTTCAGTGCAATGAACTGACAACTTATTAGAAACTGCATAATTTAATTTCTGAATCAGACATCTGTTAGTGTCACAAGCATACTTCTCAACCTCTTAGAGCATCAAATATGGACAAAGCCATAAAAAAGTGGGACAAAGGCTCAAAAATAGGGACAGTTTTTAAATATTTCTCTTACAAACTAAGAAAATTGATAGAATAACAGGGTTTGTATTAGCATGAATTTTCTGAATGATATGAAGTCTGAAACTCAAACGTCTGTCATTATTTTCTAACTTCAGTCTTTGCCAGAAAACCACTATTTTATAAAAATATGACCAAAGATATGAGGCCAAAATCTGGACATTCTGCAAAAATCTGTAGAGTAGAGTGCTATGGGTCATGAGCATGGCACCCTGTCTGCAGGCCTTGGTATGGCATATTTAGAACATCTCTGAATACAGGCCACTACTCTCAACTGCCTCTAAAATAACAATTTAAGTTGCCTTAGATACTGGTATTTATTTATTTATTTGCTAACCAGATATGTATGCTGCTCCAGAGACCCTTTATAGCCACAACATAGTTATAAAATTATAAATGCAGTTGTAGAGTTAAAAGAAATGTAGAAAGTATGGAAGTATGGTTAAGTTAATAAAAGGCAGTAATCAATCATAACATATAGCTCAGGAAGAAAATATAAAACAAAACATTCAGTCACGTTACTGAAGAATGACAAGTATTGTAAATAAGTTACTTTGTAACAAAATATAAAACATTTTAAGAAAGTATTAAAAGCCTTTTCATGTTTAGTAAACAGAAGGAGCATGAATCAATCAATGGTGCAAACGTAGTAGAATTCTTCCACTTAAATATGTAGTCATCAGACTTCACAACATGTATACATTTTGTTTGTATTTGTGTGTGTGTGTGTGTGTGTGTGTGTGTGTGTGTGTGTGTGTGTGTGTGTGTATTTGCGCTCATTCGTGTTTGCATGCCTTTTAACTGACCATTAATTCTTTGATCTTTGGATCAGGGCATGCAGCCAAGACAGAGGTCTTCATTTAGCTACTCTCTTTAGATAACAGGAGGCAAAGTTACTATGGTTTTCATCTGGCTTTTGACTATCTTTCATCCTAAGAAATACCAGTAGTGAGCCATTTGGATGGAAAGTGATGTATAAGCTATTAGACAGTAGGACCTGTAACCACCCAGTAAAAAAGGCAGGCTGAATGAGACCATTGGTCTTAAGTGACACTGAATCTGACTGCCTCATAGACACTTTAGGCATCAATATAAGGGCAACTTCTGATCATTGCACAGCGGTTCACAGCATGGTGGCAGTGCATTCATTCCTCCTCCTCCACCAGTGAAAAGGGAACCTAAGCATTTTACAGCCAGGCTATTTTCTGACCTTGGGTATGTTAAAGCAATAATAGTGTTTCTGTTAACACTGCCTACTGCTGTTTACTGGATCCATACTAATTAGCTGCTGCTTGATCTAGATAGAGTAGAACACTTGCAGTCATGACCTTTCTTTTTTCTAATACTTCTGTCACTGTCTTCATTCACTGCCATATTTCAGTCATACTTTTGTGTGAAAAGCCTGTTGACCACCCATATAAAAATACTAGCTCATTTCCTGTCTTGGAGGTAACCCACGGAATCAGTGAGTCACACCTCCCTATCCCTAAATTCCCCATGTTTCCATTTGTTTTATACTGCCTTTATGCAGTGTCATAGTTGTCTTGTTTTATATATTTTTTCTGTAGTCATCTCTTAGTTGTTTTTGTTTATGTTTTTAATGTTCCTGATAATTCTCAGACGTACTGTGTTGGACTGAGAACATTACCCTTTTCGATTTCTCACACAGGAGTGGATGAACATCATCCTCATGCCTTACTATGGAAATCATTACGTTTTATATGGTATTTCACTCCATCATGCGTGTAATGTACCATGATTAATTTGACCTCTTTCTTTGTAAAGGCATAAGTGCAATTCAGATGAAATATGATCGTCTAGACTGAATAATTGATGGAGCTGCATGGGAAAAAGTATTACTTTTAAAAATGACAGGCAGGTCAGTGCTATGAGATTATTTTTCATCTGTGCTTACAGTTCAGCCTTGCAGCTGTTGACCTCAGGTGTCAATTAGTTTCAATTAGGTATGGACTGTCAGCCCAAGATCTCATGTTTTGTAGCATAACCGGCCTGTAATGAGTAATGTCTTCCATGTTTTCACTGTCACACTGTTACAAAGTTTATGTTGTGAAAGGCTTGTACATTGTAATTAGCATAACCCCTTGCTCTTCATACTAACAAATGCAGAAACACATCTAATGCTGGTAGTTCCAAGGATTAGCATTCCATAATTGATCAGTTAATTAGTGCTTTGCTTCATCCAGAAACATTTCTGTCATGAAACCTTTGTGCTTCTGACACTTTGCTATTTTCAGCTGTGATCCTGCATCCATTTGTCATGCCGTAAATAAATCTGTGCTTCTTTTTATTTCCATTACAAATATGCAGGTATAGAATGAAGCTGAGATCTGACAAATGAAGGCTTCATTGTGAGACTCTAGAAAAAAGTAAATCTTCCTAGCACTTTGCTTCTCTTCATCACCTTTTCAGCATCCTGTGCCACTCCTCCAATAACCTCCCTATTGTAACATGTGGTATTTGAAACTATGAAGTAAGAAGAAATTAAATTCCTTTATAGGCTAGGCCATAAAGATATTTCAGTGCAGCTAGAGACACAAAGTCTGTACTAGGAAGCTTTCTGTATTGTCTCTGGAGTGAACTAATTGCTACTTTGGAAGCATGAAGGGATGCAGTTGTTTTATGACTTCCAGCATCTGCCAAATATCTGAGCAAAAGCCTTTGTATGAGTATTTTTACAGGTAGATGCTAAATGCTACCAGCTGCCAGAAATGGGGGTTTTGGCCTGGGAACTAGAAGTCAGATGACCAAAAATTATATCATTTTGCATGTGTGTGTGTCAGCTACTTGGGCAGGGACACGAAGCACTCATTGGACAGAGAGGGTGCTGGAGGTCTTGGCTTGGTCACTCATCTGAGATCTCAACTCTATAGCTATGCCAGTGGCAAGTCTTTTTGGGGACCTGGAGGAAGAGGGAGAAACCAGCCCTGGACTGACTGTGGTTTCTGTGTGCTCTTAAGAGAAATAGCACTTGGTGCAGAGAGCTGCATCTGGAAATACTGTATGTGTACCTGTTATTCTCCCAATGAATTCCCCCCACAGGTGCCATTGGTGATGACTGAGGCCCCTTGATTACTGGTTGGCAATGGTGGATCATCACAACATGCATAATAATTGAATGGAACCAGGACTTCATCAAAGCAACATCATCTGTTTAAAATTTGCCACCTGGACATATCAGTTTTTTTATTTAATGATACACGTTTGTGATTTTGAGAAGAGTATGCTGTTTCCCTTTTGATGTTTTCTGGATTGTCATTCCCAGGTTTGATATTTGTTGTATACCATCTATACACACATGCAGCAAGTAGCTTCAGGAAGAATATGTATTGTGATATGCTTGTAGTAATATCCTGAGTATAATGTTGCTAGTCCAGTTCTAAAGAAACAGCACTTGCTAAGCTGGCTAATTTATAACTCAAAAAGCATAATCATAAGAATCATGGGAAATATCATAAGAATCACAGGAAATGCAGGACACCTGAGTCTTGTGACCAATTATGCCTTGCCAGTACTCATCCTTAGACTATACCTCCTTTTTCAAGGAGGACCAGTTCCCATTTGAAGGAAAACAATACATCACTCTGCTGGATTTGCCTTGGGAGTCTATTCTAGGGGTGGGGAAGGTACTGCATAATAAGCCTATCTCTGTCTTTATTTGCTGATGAAAATGTAGGATCCTGGTTCTGGTATTTTGTGGGAATATTTGATTTGTGGAGATACAAGAGATCCGGGACACCTGGGTCCACAATAGCATGGAAGGCAAGGCATAACTCTCCCCTCAGAAGTCTGTAAGATGCAGAATAAAGAGAAAGTGCTTCCAGTCTCTTCTGGTACTTTGTGTTTTTTAAGCCAGTGAATTTCTTAGTTAGGAATCTCGGGGTCTTTCTAGTTATTTGATATGATTAGTAAAGTACAACCATCCCAAAGGGGGTGTTGTATTTAATAACTGGACTAGTCAATGCTGAATATAAGGGGACAATAGCTTATTTTGATCTCAATGATATTTCTTTGGGCAATTAACTAAGCAGAAGGACATTCTAACTACTTTTGTTACTGATGATCAAAGGAGAGGGAGTTATCAACCTATAATCCAAGGTCTTACAACATTATCAGTTTGGAATTTGGTGTTGTCTATGTTGTATGCTGCGAGAAGATTGTTTATCTAATGTGGCAATATTGCACTTTTTAGCATTTAATTTGGGCCCATTTTTAGTACACCAGGTATTTACAAGTTCTTAATGAAGGGCTTTGGCATCAGAGAGGGACTTGACAATGACTCCTGGTTTACAGTTACCTGCAAGCATGGTTAGTCAGAGGTCTTGGATAGTGGACTGGAGAGCAGAAAGGTAAATGCTGAACAAGAGAGGTCTCATCTCTAAACCCTGTGGTCACTACTGGTCACCATTGCACTCTCTGATAAGAAGCAGCTACCTGCACCATGTGGATTTTGTCTTTTAGCTAGTTTATTGTCCATCTTACTTCATATGGTATCTACTTGTAATGCATTAAGCTCACTAGAATGGGGGATGGTGTCAAATGCCTTGGCCAGGTCATGGTACATTGTGTGGACACTATGACCACTGTCAACAGCCTATGCTACCCTTTCAAAGAAGTTAACCAGATTAATTTGACAGGACCTACCCTTGACATAGCCAACTGCTGTGGGTCTAGCCTGATAGGATATTTAATATCATAGTTTATCAGGCCATTTATAATATATTCCATGGCTTTGGAAATAAGACTTGCCAGGCTGATGGGGTTATAATTCCCAGGGTCATTTTGGGGCCACCGTTGTGGAGTAGTATCATTTAATGCCAATACTATGGCATCACTGATGAGTGCCTGTTTACCACTGCCTTTTGCCAGTGTACTCCATGCGTAACTAAATAGACTTATCTGCAAAGAACTTCTCTGAATGACATTATAGTTATGCAACATAGTATGATATGTACTGGAGAAACCATGATCTGTGGTCTGTAGAGTCTGGCACAGGCAGTCATCAACTGTCTCTCACAGTTATGAATATCAATGAACATGATATTGTGAAATTATTATGGCACCATGTTGTTTATCTCACTCCCCTATGAACAGCATGTCTTTTGAAAATTTTGCATGTTTGGAGGTTTCTACATTTGTGTGATATCTTAAACAAAGCTGAAAATATGACCATAGCTTCTACTAGTGGAGACCTTTCGTGATGAGATTGCCATGCTCATGTTTGGAGAAGCAGGAGATACCACATCACATGCTTTATTGCCTTTTCAGGTATAAGGAAAGATTATTCAATGAGCAGCAAGCTCTAGTCAGAAAAATGAATGCCTGGAAGTCCTTAACAATTTACATTAGGTGGAGGATAGATATGTTCTGAACAGGGAGACAATTCACATTAGGTGGAGGATGGTTATATTCTGAACAGGGAGACAATTCACATTAGGTGGAGGATGGTTATATTCTGAACAGGGAGATAATTCACATTAGGTGGAGATTGGGTATATTCTGAACAGGGAGACAATTCATATTAGGTGAAGATATGTATATTCTGAACAGGGAGCTAATTTTATCATTCGTATTATGGCTTGAGAATATACTAGTTTGAGCAGTTAGATGGAACAATGGACAGGGAAATTCAGACATGAGTAATCATTGACATGAAGTCTCAAAGGTAACACCCAAATTGGCTCAGAACTGGTGGTCAATAACACCACATACTCAAATGCCGTAGATACAGCCAACCTGCTGGCAGACAGGTTCAGTGAAAACTTCACCCATGCTGTCCCCCCATCAGTAAACCAGAACATGCCTGGCACCTGCACCCCTCCCCTCATCACCAGGGAGAAGGTCTTTAATGCCCTCTCAAAGGCAAAAAATACAGTCTCAGTGGGACCCGACAACAACCTGGCTGTATCCTACATGAACTCAGGCATGCGTTCTCGGCTCCATTAGGTATCCTATTCAACCAAAGCCTGAGCACCGACTTTGTCCCAGCCAAATGGAGGACAGCCACTGTTAACCCTCTATACAAAGGTGGAGCGTCCACTGACCTAGGCAACTATAGGCCCATCAGCCTAACTAGCCTGATCTGCATGGCATTGAAATGGATTATCATGGACCTTATAAACAAGGCATTTGCAACCTCCAAACACTTGACCCCGCACAGTTTGGTTCTGTCAAAGGGAGATCATGCCTGTTAAACTTGGTCACCATTTTCAAAACAGGCTCCAAAGCCATGGACAAGGGGAAGACCATGCACACCATTTACCTTGACCTAGCCAAAGCCTTTGACACTATTCCCCACTCAGGCATAATAGATAAACTCTCTGAGCTAGGCATCAACCCATATGTTACGAGATGGGTAGCTCACCGATAGAAACCACTCAGTCAAAATAGGGGAAACTACCTCTAGTAGTAGACCCGTAATGAGCGGTGTACCCCAAGGATTAGTTTTGGAGCCTCTACTGTTTGGGATATACTTTTCTGAGGTGCAAGCCAAAACCAATAGTGTGTGGCTGACAAAGTTTGCAAATGACTGCAAGCTGGGCACTGTCTTAAATTCTCCTAGTGATGTGAACATCCTCCAAGAAGGCCTTACCCAAGCTAATGACTGGTGCCAAAAGCATGAACTCAAACTGAATGCCAAGAAATGCATCATTATCCCGTTTGGGGAAAATGGCATCCCAACTAATTATCACATTATTAACAATGTACCAAGCACACAATCAGTCGTGAGGGACTTGGGCACCCAGGTTGATAGCAACCTGACTTTTGACCACCATGTTGCCTCCGTTGTATGGAAGGCTTTCTACATGGCCCACCTCATAAGTAAGGATATTTCATCCAGGAACAAGGAGGTCATAACATCCCTGTACTCCTCCCTTATCAGACCCATTATTGAGTACAATGCCCCCTTCAGCATGTAACTTGCCAAGCACATGCAGCAGCTGGAGAGACCACAGAGGTTCCTGACCAGGAAAATCCAGGGTCTCAAACACCTATCCTATACAGATAGGCTAAAAGCCCTGTACCTCTTCTCAGTCTCATACAGACTGCTCAGAGGTGACCTGTGTCTGGCATACAAGGCCATCTTAGACCCAACCTTGATGGAGTTGCTGCATATCCGTAAGTCAAAGTCCACTTGTGCAACCCACATGCAAGGCCTCAACCTGGTCTGTGGCATTAATAGAACTTGTTGGTGGGATAAATTTGTGTCCCAAAGACTTCCCCATCTGTGGAATAGACTGCTCTCCATGTTAAGCAGAGTACCTCTCTAGCCCTCTTTAAGATGAACCTGGATGACTGGATGGGAAACAGAACATGCACCCCTGGCATCCCACCTGTGTCCCAGCTGCTGAATTTGTGGGAACATAGGCGAGATTCTTGGCTAGGCTTATAAGGGCCTCTGGGCCAATAGCCTAGTATCATCCTATGAACCTATTAACCTATTTAGCAAATATTCCCTCAGTCTCATGTATAGCCTTCTAGTCAAGCATCATAGTATTGGCATTAAATAATAGATGCTGACCTTATCTTAGCACTTTGAAATTTACTGTGAGCTCTATGAGAAGTATTATGGCAGCATATGCAGTGTAACACTGAATGTTAGTATTCATGGCAGTAGTGGATACATGATGATCAAAAGGTGGTTTGTTGTGAATAAAAGCACCCAGGTCCCCTAATGGTTGAGACAACGTTCAAAGGGGTGTCACCTATGTGGCAAGTGCATGGGTTCCCAGTCTTGCCTGAGGGCACAAATACAGCATTTCTTCACATTTATTGGTGTATTTTCCCCCCTGAAGAATTTTAAAGTCAGATGGGGATTTAATGGCAGCTCCAAGTTTGCAGTCATCTGCAGGCTTAGTCAAGCACAGACCCTTGATGTCAGCCTTGACATCAGAAAAGTAGACACCAAACAGAAGTGGTCCTAGGACTGATCACTGGGGGACACCACTGGTTACTAGTATTTTCCAAGACAGCATGCCTCCCACAGTAATAGACTGGGTTCTTTCAGTTATCCAGTTTGTGATCCATTGGGTAACATACAGCATTATATTCATATTGATTAGATTTTTAATAATGTTAGTATGTTGGATGGTGTAGATCATAGTATAAAGTGTGTGCTATATCTTTAAGAAGCATGTGAGGCTATAGGTGCATGTATATAAGTTTCACACATGCAAACCCCTAGTGCCATTTTGAAGGAACAGCCAGGGTCAGTTTCTAATTGTTTATAAGTTACTTAAGTTACAGTCAATAGTCAACAATAATAATGTGTTCGTATGAAATAAAGCTGCTTGAACAGAGTCCAAGAAGACTCTTTATTCGTGTCCCAGACACAAAAGTGACATAGTGTCAGAACTGGGATGGAAGAGAGAAGAATGTTCGGAGCCATGAGGTGCAAAGACGACAGTGAATGTAAAACCAAGAGAAAAGTGTACAAACATAGCCAGAAAGAATCAAAGTTAATGAGAAATAACACAAACTACTTATTTGATACAAAAGACAACAAAGGGGCATTACAAGGACACAAACCGCATTATCAGGCAAGCGAAAAGTACAAAAAGTTTGTTAACTAAAGAAAATATTTAAGATAAAAGTATTCAATGAAACGATTAACTGTAAAGCAAAATGAGTATGTTTAAAGCAAAAAGGAGCATATTTAAAGTAGAACGCATGTGTTCAAGTCAAAGTTGGGCATGTTTAGAGTAAAACGAGCACAAGAAAAGTATATCCGGCATAAGAAAGGGCTTAATTGAGCAAAACGAATGTAGCATTAAGAAAGAAAAAGGGCACATTAAGCAAAAAAATAAAACAAGGTGACTGTATGTGTTTTGGTAAAGTGCTGTATTTGGACATAACTACGACTTCATATTGTATCAAGGGCATAACTAGAATTATTCAAAGTATCTCAAAGTGTGTAAAAGTGCTTACAGTGTGTGCTTATTACTGTGCAGGTATTTTGAAGAGTTTATTGTGTGCAAAGTGCAACTATTTTGTGTAATACAGTCAGAATATAGCCATTTCAAAAAGTTTCTTGTGCTGGGTGTATTTATTCACAAAGTACCGCCATTACAGAGTGCTTCTTGTACTGTAGAGAGTTGCCTAGCAAGGTACCATCACCATTATGGAGACATTTCAGTGTGCTGTATGCAGTTATTCACAAAGTGCAACTACTTCGAAAAGTTATTGAGTTTAAGGCAACATGTGTTCGATTTATTCACGTTGTGCAGTTGCATGACATGTTTCTTACACAGATAAGAGGTGTTTTCTTACAAAAGATGACATTACAAGTGTATTACAGTGCTCGTGAGTTATTCAGTCACATCTTAAAGTTCTCGAATGTTTCTTAAAATGATGGTATATGACTTTCACACATGATGATAAATGACTTTAGCATTTGTACCCTTACTACAACATTACAAAACATACCAAAACACCTGAGAAGTTTATTTCGCAAAGTTCAGTTATTCAAAAGTACTACGAGTTTGTTTATTCACATAATTCCAAAAAGCCCAACAAAGGTATACGTTCAGAGTACAAAGGCATTGGACAATTACTGGCAGTAGTTCTGGCATATGTGCATGTGTGTATGTTTCTGCTTATTTGCAAAACCCTTATCTGCTATGTGTTAATATCACAGACGGATTTCGAAACCCCCTACCACTTGTATTTGATCAGAATATTACAGAGAATTGGAGGATATTTGAGCAAGAGTATGATATTTGTATACAAGCAGCTTATGCAGATAGAGATGCATGCCCAAGAGCATTCATTTTGCTAAACCTAGCAGGGTCAGAGGCCACAGAAATAGAAAGTTCATTTGTGTATGCACCAGCAGTGTATGAAGGAGAAGGTGCGGACTGCCATATAGTTGTACAAGCTGAATCAAGGGAAGACCCCGAGAGTTGAAGCGCAAGTTCAGAGAAATGTGTAACCCCCAGACGAATATTACATTAGAGAGGGATTTGTTTTACACAAGAGATCAGAAACTGGGGGAACCATTTGCAGCTTATATAACTGACTTGAGAAACAGAGGTAAAATGTGTTGGTTTGGGGATTTAAAAGATGAGCTGATAAAGGATAGGCTTGTATGTGGTATTAACAGTGCTGCTGTGAGAAAGATTTAACTTTGTGACAATGATTTAACATTGAGCAAAAACACAGAGATTTGTCAAATCCATGAGGTTACAGAAAAACACACAAGTATGCTTGCAAGTGACAAAAACATGGTTTCAGTTGGCTCCAGAGCATGTGTAGGTAGTATGCAACATGTGGCAAACAAGAGTAGGCCTAAGCACACGACAGCTACAGGGTTTCCAAAGAAGCCACAAGGTTTTCTAGAAATTTCCAAGAAAGTTGCAAGCCCTAGCGCCAGCTCAGTGCAGTACAAGCATGAATCAGCAAAACCCAAATCCAGCTTTATTGTTAACTGTCACAATTGTGGTGCGAATCATGAGTCTAAAGGAGAGAAGTGCTTAGCATTTTGTCAAGAATGTCACAAGTGTAAAAAATGGAACCATTTCCAAAAGTTTTGCAAGTCAAGTAAGCCTCACTCAGTTGTAAAGAAAGGTTGCACAAAGAAGCAAGTTGATCAAGTAGAGCAGAAGCAGTCAGCTTTCTATGTAGATGGTGTATCAGTGCTTGATGAAAGAGTTGATGCAGTAAACTTACTAACAAGAAGTGAAGTGTTTTGTACTGTCTGAATTAATGGAAGATCCACAGAGCTCAAAGTAGACACTGGTTCAAAGTGTAATGTTATATCAGCAGACACATTTGCTAGAGTGAGAACTAATGAACAACTCAATGTAACCAGTAGTGCGAGACTTATTGCTTATGGAGGTGAAGAAATTCAAACTGAAGGTTCAGTGATACTTTCATGTTATTTGGCCGAGAACTGTTACAGCATGTTATTCTACATTGTTCGAAGGCCAGTACATCTTTATTGGGTCTCAGAGATAGTTTAAGAATGAATGTGCTTTCTTTGCTAAAGAAGTCCATCACATAAGTGCATTCTAATTTTTCAGAAGCCATTTTTTTCAGAGTATGTTGATGTTTCTCATGACAAGTTAGGCATACTTCCAGTTGTATATGACATGAAGATAGACTCAGAGGTCACTACAGTAGTCAGACCAGCAAGAAGGGTTCTGATAGCAATGTAAGATAAAGTTAAGGCTCATTTGGATAAAATGGTGCAGTAAGGTGTGATTTGTCCAGTCACAGAACCAACTGAATGGATGTTGTCCATGGTAGCCGCTCCCAAAAAAGGCTCCGATGAAATCAGACTATGCATTGACCTAAGAGATTTGAACAAAGAATTAAAAAGACTGTATCATTCAATGTGCACAGTCGAAGAGGTTGCAGCTCTAATACCAAATGTCACTGTATTTTCTGTTTTAGATGCAAAGAGTTAATTTTGGCAAATGATGCTGGATTGCAAATCCTCATTTCTAACTACTTTTGGTACTCCATTTGGCAGATAAAGATTCCTAGGGATGCCATTTGGAATAAATTCTGCAAGTGAAGTCTTCCAGCATGCAATGGAGCAAATTGGTTATCCCTGTGCCATAATAGTAGATGATCTATTGGTTGGAGGCAATAGTGAAGCAGAGCATGACAGAAACCTTAAGAAAGTTCTAGACAGGGCATGTGAAGTAAACTTGAAGCTCAGTCCTTTAAAGTGCAAATTCAGACTTCCAGAAGTTACATACTTGGGTTATTTGTTTACAAGCACAGGCTTGAGACCAGACCCGACCAAACAAGCAGCTATTCTTGAAATGTCAGCATCAGATAATGTACAAGCTTTATAGCATTTTCTGGGCATGGTCAACTATTCAGGCAAATTTATACCAGACTTCAGTGAGCTAAGAGCATCTTTAAGAGAACTCACATGCAAAATGTTGCATGGTCATGTTTGGAACAACACCAGAAGGCATTTGATGACCTCAAGCAGAAAATTGCCACCCCACCTACATTAAGATACTGTGATGTGAACAAACCAGTTACTATTTCCAGTGATGTTTCAAAATTTGGTCTAGGCACAGTTTTACTTCAAGAGTGCAGACCAGTGGCCTATGCATCTAGAACTCTAGCCCAGACTGAGATGCAGTATGCTCAGATTGAAAAGGATAGTTATTAGAAATGTATGCTATTAATGTGTACTAAAAGTATGTGCTTATTTATTAGTTTACATTATGAACTTGAATTTTGTCATAAGGTATGTTAAAACAGATGTATAATACTGGACTCCTGGATGACCCCCCAGTTCCAACTTTTCCTGTAGTTCCTCTCTCAGGGTTTTGTTAACTCACCCAAGCACACACTATAAGAGACATTTGTGATGGACTTTTAAAGCCTTCTGACTACATGGTGCTTCATCGGATAGGTGTACATTGACTTACCATTAAACATGCCCCCGAACTCCTATAGTCTTGCCTAAATCTCCTTAACCCGAATAGGAGGTAGATGCACACTTGCCCCTTACCTCTCGTACTTTTTTAATTGTTTTCCTCTTTTCTGTCTCTCTCCTTTCTCCTTTCCTTAATTTGACTCATGCCTTACTCTCCGTGTTTCTTGCCCTACAGTTGTACATACTGTAAATGCTTTGTTTTTTGCATATTGTTTTTCTCTAAATAAACATACTATATAATTTTATGACAATGTATAGGTACACTTCTACCTGTTGTACTGACTGAATTCTTGTATTATGAATACTTTTGATTATGCCCATTTGTGTAACATATTATCCTCACACCTCCCTATATGCTTGATGTTACATCACCTCTGTTGGACTGATACTGATTAAACTTTGTTTCTTTGGTTATTTCTGTTGTGCTAAAACGGAAAACGGTCTTGATGAATCAGTGCTCTTCCTTGGTTAACAAATTTTAAGAAAATAAATAAATGAAATAACCTTATTAGTTAAATTCTTTACACATCCAGAATGCAGAAAACACAAAACAGACCGTGCTACTCTGTAGTAAGCTCATGGATTTTGATAAAATCTTTTAATTCATTGCAGTCCTCATCTGTGTCCTCCCACATCCTTGAATGCCAGGAAGTACTGGACAAAAGAGACAGTCAGACTGCACCTAATGGTTGTGAGAAAAATTTTTAACCTCTGTTATATATTCTGATTTCATATTACCCTTTCTTCCTTAATGAGCTACCACTAATCTTCTGTACTGTCATATGATCATAGGAAGTTATTAGGCTATTGGAGCTGAGGCACTTACAAGCCTAACCATGAATTTAGCCCATGTTCCAACAAGTCAGCACTCAATGTCCCTGTCCAGCAGGAACACAAGTGGAATCCCCGGGGTGTATTTTCTGTTCCCCATCCTGTTATCTAGATTGCGCTTAAAAAGGGTTAATGAGGTTCTCTGCTTGACATGGTGTGGGAGTCTATTCCACAGAAGGGGTAGTCTCTGGGATACAAATCTGTCCTGCCATCAAGTCTTATTAATGTCACAGAACAGATTGAGATCACACATGTGGGTTACTCTAGAGGAACTTAACTTGCGGATATGCAGCAGTCCCATCAAGGCAGGGTCTGAGATAGCTTTGTGTGAGACAGAGGTCACCTCTGAGGAGTCTGTAGGAGACTGAGTAGAGGGGCAGGGCCTTTAGCCAGTCTGTGCAGGGTAGATGTTTGAGGTCCTGGATTCTCCTGGTGAGGAACCTCTGTGGTCTCTCCAGCTGTTGCATGTGTTTTGTTAGGTACATGTCGAAAGAGGCATTGTACTCAATAATGGGTCTTATAAGGGAAGAATACAGGGTTGTTATGATCACCTTGTCCCTGGATGAGATGCTCTTACTAATGAGGTGGGCCATGTAAAAAGCTTTCCATACAATAGAGGCAATATGGTGGTCAAAAGTCAGTTTGCTCTCAACTTGGGTGCCAAGTCCCTCATGATTGATTGCGTAGTTAGGACCTTGTTATTAATGTGATCATTTGTGGGGATGTCACTCTCCCCAAAGGGGATGATGATGCATTTTTTGGCATTCAGTTTGAGGCCATGTTTCTGGCACCAGTCATTTGTTTGGGTGAGACCCTCTTTGGAGGATGTCCACATCAGAAGGGGAATTGATGACAGAGCCCTGCTTGCGGTCATCTGTACATTTCGTGAGTTATAGACCACTGGTTTTGCACCTCAGAAAAGTATATCCCAAACAACAAAGGCTCCAAGACTGATCTCTGGGGTGCACAGCTCATTACAGGTCAACTGCTTGAGGTGGATTCCCCTATTTTGACTAGGTGGGTTCTATCAGTGAGCCAGTTTGCTACCCATCTGGTAATATATGGATTGATGCTTAGTTGAGACAGTTTGTCTATTATACCTGAGTGGGGAATACTATCGAAGGCTTTGGCCAGGTGAAGGTGCACCATCTTCCCCTCATCTATGGCTTTGTTGACTGTTTTAAATAAGTTCACCCAATTTAACAAGCATGAACTCCCCTTGATGAAACCAAACTGTGTAGGACTGAATATTTGGAGGTTGTCAATTTCCTTGTTAATGAAGCCCATGATAATCCATTCCATGGCCTTTAACATCAGGCTAGTTAGGCTGATGGGTCTATAATTTCCTGGATCAGTGGATGCTCCACCTTTGTGCAAAGGGATGATAGTGACTGTCCTCCACTCGGATGAAGCCAGTACTTAGGCTTTGGTTGAATAGGGTGCCTCATGGTGCTCCAAGTTCCTGCCTGAGTTCATGTGGGATGCAGGTTGGGATGTTATCGGATCCCATAGAGGCTGTATTTTTTGCCTTTGGGAGGTTAGTGATGACTTGCTCCCTAGAGATAAGGGGAGGGGGGCAGGTGCTGTGGATGTCCTGATTTACTTATGAGGGAACAGAGGGGTGAAGTTTTCACTGAACCTGTCTGATAGCAGATTGACTATATCTAAGGTATTTGTGTATGTGGTTCCTTGACAACTAGTTCAGAGCAAACATGGTTGCTACTCTTGAGATTGCAGACATAAGTGAAGAAAGCCTTATGATTGTCTTTAGTAGACGTGGCCAGTCTGGACTCAAAGTTTGCTTTGGAGGATTTCATTAGTGCTCTTATTTACTTGTTCAGCCTAAGGAGAGATTGCTCCAATTAAACACCTGCTCCTTCTTGGTCCTGGGCAGCATTTTTTCCTTTTATTATAAAGGTTCTTTATTGCAGATGTCCACCAGATAATTTTACTCTTCCTTGAGGAGGATGATTTTGTCCTGTTAGGTATCCCTGATTCCATACAGCTATATAAATGTCTGTATAGTACTTTGGTGTAGGTTTGGACATATGTGCCAGTTCCTATGGAGGGGGAGAGGGCTGTGAAGCTGTTTATGCCTTCCCTCAGGAGGTTGTAATCAGCTTTGGAGAAGTTTTTTTGTTTGACCCAAGCTGGGGGGGGGGGGTTAAGGGGAGATGGTGACTTTGAAAATGACCACTTTGTGGTCAGATCTTACCAGGGAGGATGACACTGTAGGGATGCTGCAGTGGTTAATCTTGTTGGTTAATACCAAGTCTAAGATACTTTCACCTCTCGTGGGGGTGTTGACCAGCTGGTCCAAGGCATTTGCATTGATGAAATCAAGGATCTCTGGACATTCGTGTTTTGGCATGAGTAGTTCTTCCAATCTATGGTTGGATAGTTAAAGTAATCCCGGAATAGGGTAAAGGGTTGAATCTTCATTGATTTGGAGAGGTCCAGATAGGTGGTGTGGGCAGCTTGAGTCAAAGTTGGTGGCATGTAGCTAGCTATGATTTGAATAGGGATCATGTCAATGGTTAACTGCACCTGGTGTGTCTCATGTGTGTCATACTGTTTGACCAGCCTGGAGGCGTGTATGTCTTTTATATATATTGCATCTCCACCTCATTTTTGCTTTGCTGCCCACTGTTTGGTGCCTGAATGTATAATAGGATGAGTAACCTGGTATGGCTGGGGTGCTCTCCGCAACATTGAACCAGGTTTCTGTGATTGCACAAATGTCGGCATCTTCCAGGGTTAAGAATGCTTGCAATGAGTGTAGTTTCATATTTAAACTCCTAGCTTTTAGCAGCATTACCTTTAATTTGTGTTTTGATGGTTTTCATGTTGGTAGTTTTGACCTCATGGCATTGCCTAAAAAAGCACTATGGGGGAGGCAAGAGCCTTTACCAGGAGCCTAAAGCCAGTTTTCCTTTTTGTTCTCAGATTAACCTATTTCATTTGGTTAGAGATTGGCCTTACTCATCCCATGGTTAATAATTATATATTACTCCTAATAAGAACTGGGATCATACTATACATACTCTGAAGGGATACGTGCATTGAATAAAGCATTTAGGTGCTACATCTATCCATTAGTAATACAGGGGGCAGTCCTGGAGTAAATTTTCTGTTTCCCATCCATAGATCCAAGTTGTCCTTGAATATGTACTGGGATGAACTTTGTCTTATGTGGATTGGAGTCTGTTCCAGAGCAGCAGTATCTTCTGTGTGATACACCTGTCCATCCAAACCCTTCTACTCATGTTGCAGACGAGATTTATATCTCTAGACTGAGTCCTTCTGATGCCATTTGACTCACTAATGTGCAGTAAATCCAGCAATGTTGGGTAGAAGGATTCCTTGTATGCCAGGCACAGGTCACCTCTTAGCAGTCTGTAGGATTCAGAGTACAGTGACAGAGCTTTGAGTCAGTCCATATAAGAAACATTGTTTAGGTCTTGTATCCTTTTAGTGAGGTATCTTTTTTGGTGTTCCAGTTCTTTCATGTGTCTGGACAGATAGATGCCAAAGGGTGCATTATATTCAATGATAGGCCTAATGAGGGCTGAGTAAAAGGGGGCAATGACATCCCTAGATCTAGACTCAATCCTTTTGTTAATAAGCTGTGCAATGCAGAAGGACCTTCTTATAGTAATGTACAAGTGTTGGTCAAATGTTTGGTCACTGTCCACATACATTCCAAAATCCTGAACAACTGGGTCAACACTCAGGAGTGTATTATTAATGTGGTAGTTCCCTGGTATTGATGACCTCTCAAAGGATACAATAATGTATTTTTCGCACCAGTTTTTTATTTCGGACAAACCTTCCTGCAGGATGGCAAAGTCATTTTGGGAATCAATGACTGCTCCTAACTTGCAGTCATTTGTAAACTTAGTGAGCCAGAGAACTTTAGCATTTGCTTTTACTTCGGAAATAGATGCCAAAGAGGAGAGGTCCCACCAGAGAACTCTGTAGAGCTCCACTGGTGATTGGTCTCTTTGTGGAGGTAACTTCCCCTATTTTGGTTTCCTGCATCCTATCTGTGATCCAGTTGGCAATCCAGTGAGTGATATAGGGATTTATTCCCAGTTTATTACGTTTTTCTACTATGTTTGAGTGGGGAATTGTGTCAACATATTTGGTCAGGTTCAGGTATGCGGTAAGGCATTAGGTTGTTGTCGCTTGTTCATCTCTAATACAAATAATAAGAAGGCTTGGGGTTTTGTTCAGATGCTTTAATATATACAAACACATCAGGATGGATAGCAGCATCATTAAATACGAACAAACTAGTTAACAAACAGAGCTTACATTCATAATGTTCACATCTCAACAGCTGACTACAAAATGGCAGTCAGGCTCACACGTGCTCAGTATTTATACTCTAGTGCAAGCCCTTGGATAGCTTCTTAAAGGTATATACATACTCATTGATCTACATCCTCCCTCTTAAAAAGATTGCCCTTTGTAAAAACAATATCAGAGCTAGGCATGCATTACTATATACATCAGAAGCAAAACACAATATCTGCTACAGGGTTTAGAGATTCAACCATATCTACTAACAAAACAGTTGGGACTAAATTTAGCAACAGGGTCAGTCTGCGGTGCAAAACTCATATCAGGAACTTCTGGATTCATCACAGGAACAGGAATGTCCTCTGGGGCTTCCTCTGGAATTGGAACACGGACAACTCACTCTGAGATAAAGAGTCTCTCTCACAAGCTATCTGCTGTGGTATAGGCTCGGACAACGGTCTGAAATGTTTCTGATTCCAGCTAAAAGGTTTTCTTTCTGATTCTACAATGTACGATCTTGATCTTGGCTCTGCACCAATATTCTTCACAACACCAATCCGATCATAACCTTTGGACATTTGCATCCTTACCACTTTTTCCTCTCGTAATGGACTGAGCGGTTTACTGGTCTTATCATAGTAGAACTTCTGGGATAGGTGGTTCTTCAACAGATTGGCTTTCACTGATCTGTTGCTTTTGACACATGGAACCAACTATTGACTACTGAATGTTAATGTGGTTCTGGTTTGTCTCAACAGAAGTCTCTGAGCAGGTGAACCAAAATGTTTATCACAAGGAATATTTCTGAGATTCAAGAAATTCAAGAAAACATCAGTATTGTCTCATTTAGACTTCTCAAGTAAATGCTTTGCACTTTGAACTGAGCCTTCTGCCAAACCATTTGACTGTGGGTACTCTGGACTACTTGTGACATGAGTAAAGTTCCATTCTTCAGCAAATCTTTTGAACTGTTGGCTTGTAAATTGTGTGCCATTCTCAGAAATAACTTTGTGCGGGCTTCCATGTACAGCAAAATGATGTTTCATCTTAGTAATGACAGTAGTAGATAATAGATTGGGAAGTAAGTCAATCTCGAACCATTGGGGTAAGAGTCTACTAACACCAAGTAATGTTAACCATTCCACTTGAAGATGTCGGTGGCTACTGTCGACCAAGGTAGTTCTGAAATCTGGTTAAGCTGAAGTGGTTCTTTCTGTTGATGAGGCTTTGTACTATTACATATTGAACAAGAAGAAAGAGGTCTCTCAATGTCTTGTGACATAGAAGGCCAAAATACTATCTGTCTCACTCTTCTTTTTGCAGATTCGGTTCCTGGGTGACCATGATGCAAGACAGTAATGACTCAGGTTGCAAGGACTTTGGAACAATTACTTTTGGATCTTTCATTATGATACCTTTGTCACACACAATCTCATCTCTATATATAAAATAAGGTTGCACTTCTTGACATAAACTAGATTGCTTTGATGGCCATCCTTGATTGATAAAGTGATTGAACCTTTGTAAAACTGGATCTGTGGCTGTATGTTCTCTCAGCTCATCAAAACATGTGGAAGAAAAACTTCTTATTTTCATAACTTCAAAATCATCAATTGATTGAGAACCTTGATTGTCATTTTGTTCAGTGGTATGTCTGGGTGATCTAAATAATGTATCAGCAAGATAAAGAAGTTTACCTTTCTTGTAGACAAGATTGAAATCGTACTTTCGCAATCTCAGCATCATGCATTGTAGTCTGGGTGGAGCTGAATGCATTGGCTTTCTCAGGATTGTGACTAATGGTTGGTGGTCTGTTTTGATCTGGATAGGTCTACCATAAACATAATCATGGAACTCTGAACATGGAAACGCAATTGCTAAAAGCTCTTTCTCAATCTGGGCATATTGCATCTCAGTTTGGGTAAGAGTCCTCGATGAATAGGCAACAGATTGATCTTGTAGAATTACTGCACCAAGTCCAAATTTTGAAGCATCACAGGAAAGTGTAACTGGCTTCTGAACATTATAGTATCTGAGCGTTGGCAGACTAGCAATTCTCTGTTTCAGGACATCAAATGCTCTTTGGTGTTGCTCTAACCAAGACCATGATATATCTTTACTTATCAGCTCTCTGAGTGGTGCTGAAAACTGGTTTAAGTCTGGAATGAACTTGCCTAGGTAGTTGACCTTGCCAAGAAAATGTTGCAGGGCTTGAACATTGTCTGGAGCTGGCATCTGAAGAATGTCTGTTTGCTTTGAAGAATCTGGTTGTAGGCCTGTACTCGTAAATAAATGACCAACATAAGGAATGTCTTGTACATTGAGCTTAAGCTTCACTTGATGTGTCCTTTCTAGAACTTTTCTGAGGTTTCTGTCATGTTCAGCTTCATCACGACCTCCTACCAGTATGTTGTCTACTATAATAACACAAGGATACCCAGAAACAAATTTCACTTTGAAAGACTTCCCTTACAGAATTTATCCCAGTTGGCATTCTTAAAAATCTGTACCTGCCAAATGGAGTTCTGAATGTAGTGAGCAATGATTATTTTTTTTGTCACCTGAATTTGCCAAAATGAACTCTTTGCATCTAAAACATTAAAAATAGTGGCATTTGGCATCAAGGCTGTGACTTCTTCAACTGTGCACATTGGATAATGAGGTATTTTTTGTGCTTTGTTCAAATCTCATGGATCTATACATAACCTAATATCATCTGAGCTTTTCTTATGAGCTACCACAATAGAAGACACCCATTCTGTTGAGTTTCCACTGGACAAAGTACACCTTGTTGCACCATTTTATCTAACTCAGCTTTGACTCTGTCCTGCATGGCTATTGGAACTTTACGTGCTGGCCTGATAACTGGACTGACCTCTGGGTCTAACTTCATGGAGTACACAACTGGAAGTTTGTCTAGTTTGTTTTGGAAAAAATCTGCATAGATAGAAAAATGTGCTGGGCAAAATTAGAGTAGTGGTCCTTATTAAATGAAAGCAGTCCCATTTTCAAAGAGTCTTTAAACTCTAATAATGACTGAATGCGCCTTTTGTCCACATAAAATAATAAATAGTAAATTCTGCCAGCAGAGTAACATGAAAGCACTACTGAGTCTTCAGTTTGAATTTCCTCACCTCCATAAGCAGCAGGTTTTGCACACCTTGCCAAATCAAGCCTTTCATCTTTACACACTCTCGCATATGTTTCTGCAGACATAACATTGCACTTAGAACCTGTATTAGCTTTGAGCTCTGTGGGTTTGCCATTTATCGGAACAGTACAAAATTATTCATTTTTGGCTCTTAAATCAACTGCATTCACTGTTTCGTGAAGCACTGACACACCACCAACATAAAGAGTAAGCTTATCACAGTCTAACTAATCAATTAGTTTCTTAAAATGTTCCCTTTTAATAAAAAAAGTGTGCCTTTTGATTTACAAATCTTTTTGAAAATATTCCATTTTTTACATTTGTGGCATTGTTGACCAAAAGCTAAACATTGTTCCCTTTTAGATTCATGATTCCCACCACAGTTATCACATTTGGCAATGAAACTTGGTACATTGGAAGTGGGGAAAGCCATGGATTATTTTAATTTTGCTGACTCAGTCTTATGCTTCACTGAGACTGTGTGAAGTCTGGAATGTGCTAGAAAGTTCTGGGGAGACCTGCAGCAGTCCCTGGGAAACCCCATAGCTTCCATGTGCTTGGGCCTGTTTCTTTTAATAATGTGCTGCATACTATCAACATGAGCTTTATCACTGTGCCTTCTAGAGCTGCTGTTATTTGTAAGCACATTTATGTGCTTTTCTGTAAGCTCACATATCTGAAAAATCTCAATGAAGCAAAATCTTTCTCACAGCATCATCTCTTATGCCACACACACTTCTGTCCTTTATCAACTCATCCCTTATGTCACCAAATCTGCATGTTTTAGCTTTATTTCTCAGGTCAGTTATATATGGTGCAAAAGTTTCACCAGGCTTTTGATCCCTTGTGTAAAATAAGTGCCTTTTCATTGTAACATTTGTTAGGGGGTTACACATTTCTCTAAATATACGTTTTAAGCACTCTGGGTCCTCCCTAGACCCAGCCTGTACAATACTATGATGGTTTTCCAACTCTCCAGCATAGATAGCAGGTGCATACAGAAATGAACATTCCCTTTCTATAGCTTTTGACCCAGATAAATTAAGTAGAATAAATCCCTTGTAGGGTCATCTTTATCAGACAATGCAGCCCTTATGAAAATGTCATACTGTTGCTCAAACACTCTCCAGTTCTCAACAATATAACTGTCAAACACAAGTGCTCTGGGTTTTCAAAATCCATCTGTCATGCCCACAAAATATGCACATCACTGAAAATATGGCCCTTGTAATTATGTATGAACAAATAGTTGTGTGAGCTTGTAACAACATCAAAATGCACAATAAACTCTAAAATACTTTAGTTTGTGAAATATGCTCTGTAATAGCTGTGCTCTGAGAAATATGCCTTGTAATGACAGTACTTTGCAAAATATCTTTACTGCAACACCACACAAACATGCAAACACTTTATACACTTCTGATAACTCATTATCTTGGCTTAATATGAAAATGCATATGCTTTGTGAAATGTGGTCATTTCCCTTGATTTTATTCATCTTATCCAATTTGGACTTTATTTCATACATTTTCTGTAGTAATTTGAATATTTTATCAATATTGTACATATTTGCTTATGCAAAAAGTATGCCTTGTTTCATATTATGCAAAAAATAAATAGCGCTGAGCAAGTTTTAATACCCGAAATTAATTTCTTACCTGTTTTACAAAGTAGGCACAGTTTTGGGATGATCTACTGCTGTATATTCCATCAACATCGGGATAAGTGCCTTAAATAATTTTCGCCAAGCCGTTTTAACCTTCATGCCCCTTCTGTATGCTGGTTCTGACTTCAGACACTTTTAGATATGCTGCTTCTGGTACCACATGCTTTAGATATGCAGCTTCTGACACCATGTCACTTGTTTGTTTCTAATACAAATAATAAGAAGGCTTAGGGTTTCATTCAGATAATTTAATTAATATATACAAACACATCAGGATGGATAGCAGCATCATTAAATACGAATAAACTAGTTAACATCATTTTTACATAGCGGTGTTCTGCCAGTCTTTTTTCTTTGCATTGTAGTTAACAAACAGAGCTTACATGCATACATGTTCACATCTCAACAGCTAACTACAAAATGGCAGTCAGGCTCGCACATGCTCAGTATTTATACTCTAGTGCAAGCTCTTGGATAGCTTCTTAAAATTATATACACACTCATTGATCTACAGTTGTCATAGCCCAAGTGCTGTACTTTGCACAACTTTGCATTGAACCTCAGCTGCCTATTTGTTCAGCCTTACCAAATCCTTCACTAGACTTTTTTCTCATCAATCACTGCTGCACCTATCTTTGTGTCATCAGCAAAGAGAATGATCCTGTTCTTTATTCCCTCAGCTATGTCTGAGTCAAAAATACAGATAAATAATGGCCCCAGGACAGACCCCTGTTTTTCTCCACTAGTCAGTTCCCTAATTTTTGACATTGTCTGTCTTGTCACAATCTTCTGTGTTGTATCATTCAACCATGCAACTATCCAGTTTCTCAGTTTTGATCATAGCTCCTATCCCTCCAGTTATCCTTGCAGCCTCATGTGTGGTACAGTCCATTGACTGCCAAATTGCATGAACTACATCTACTGGTAATCTCTCGTCAAATTCCAATGTAACTCATTTATAAAATGAACAAGCACAGACTGACTGCTCCTTCTTATCATTAGCCAGTGTTGACTGCTGTCCTGGAGAACGCTGAATAATAAAAATGCTACCAACTATGCCCTTAGGATTTTCCCCAATACTTTTCTGCCAGAGTATTTAAGCTAAGAGGTCTGTAGGTCCCTAGATTTATTCTGCTTCACCCTCCCCCATACAAGGGTACAACTATTTTAGTGCTCCAGTTCTCTGGCACTTCTTCATTAAGCAGTGATATGTTGAATATCTCTGTCAGGGGTCTGCTAACACACTAGCCAGATTTCTGAGGATTATGTGTGGCAGTTCCTTGTGCTTCAACAATCTCACACTCTTAAAAACAGCCATTTTCTTAGTGACAACTTTATTCTCTAGCTTGGTGCCTGTCCACTTTCTCCCCATTCTACACTGCCTCCCTGACAGCATGACACTCTATCTCTGCTTTCCTTTGTGAAGACTGAAGAAAAACATTCACTCAGTATGTCTGCTTTTATCCAGTCTGTTGTGCTCTCCTTCCCATCTTTGCCTCACTTGGCCAGATCTGCCCATTCCTTCCTTCTTTCTTTTATGTGCTTAGAAAAGCCATTCCTTTCCTTTTTGATCCATTCTGCTAACTCCATTTCAGCTTTAGCTTTTCCTGCCCTTACCATATCTGCCTTCACCTGCTGCTAAGACTCCACATGTTCCCTTGCACTCCAACTGGGTCACAACTCCGGTCATCAGTTTTCTGCACCAGCCACTCATCCATCTCATCACCCCTTATTCCTATCCACATGGCACACCATGGAAACTAAAGGGAAATAATGGGAATCAGACAGTGAATGGAGCAGAGTGCTACCACTCCAACTACCATTCTTCACTTACCTTTAGCTTAATCTTCCACCAGTTGTATTTTCTTCTTTTTCCATGTAACATTCCTTTCACCAGCAGCATTCCTTTCCTGGCCACTACCATTGTTCATTCTACTTGCATAGCCACTTTTCCCATCTCTGCCATATTGCTTTCAACCACCTGAAACTTCAACCCATGTAACAAGCCATCATCACATTGAGTTGTATACAGCTGGTTATCTCTGTTCACATTTATTTTCTATGCATTATATCTTCACTCACCACACAGCTTCTGGCCTGGCCTACTCCTTTCAGCCTGCCCTGTTGATAGCCATATTGCCTTTCTATGCTTGTTGACATTCAATCTCAACTCAGCTGTTTCTGGACCATCTACTACATTGCATTGCCTGAATGCTGGTTCAAACTCTCTTCTCAAGAGGTTACTGCTTGCTTGGCAGCAATGAATTGCAGAAACCTCCCTGACAGTTCACTCTATCCATCACCTCCAGCTCACCTTCTCCTCTAGCAAATTTGGACAGACACCAAGTATCATTTCATTCAGCAACCTTGCAGTGTGTGTTGTTATGTCCATAACTTTTCATTGCCTTTTCCATACTATAGCCAGTGATCTGGATATGTCAACCATACCCCCACTCCCACTTATCACAGCTGACCCATTACTACCATATAGGATTGCCATTGTCTGTGCTGTGGCAACAAGCAATCTTCAGTGGTTTTAATCCTGTGTCCCTGTAACCAGATGTCTCATAGCTGCCAGTCCTTCTGCAAGAGCCAGGATACATATCTATAATGGTGCAACAACTGGGCCACCTTCCCTTTACATCATTTCGGCTGAGTCAATGGGCACAGTCAGTAACTATATGGAGACTCTTATGGCTCCCAGAAATTGCCCACAACTTCTCCTCCTCCAACTCCATGAAATCTGTGTCCCTGCACACGTCAGGAGCACAGTGATATGTATTATTTCTCCTCCCATGATTCTTCAGGCAATTAATTACCTGAGCACCCAAACTTCTCTCCTGATTTAGTCCACTTCACTTGCTTCCTCCTTTGCTAATTGTCTCACATTGAAACCACAGGATTGTAGTATCCTAGGAACTGCTAGATAAGTAAGCTTGATGACTGTGTCCATCCTGCCAAATACCACCATCTGGATGTACTCCTCACATTTGGGGGGGGGGTACGTCAAGCAGGGGAATGTCCTTGGGGTATCAATGCAATCATCAAGGTTACTCTTGAAGGAGACAATGGTGTCACTCTGCTTAACATGATGGAGAGTTTGTTCAAAATATGGGACAACCATGGAGGAATGAATCCCTCCAACATGCTTTATTTATATGTTGATGAATGTCCATATCCTTGGTTCAGGTATTTGTGTTACCATTCATCTTGAGAAGGTATCAGAGATTCATTAGGGTGGAGTCATTGATATCACAGAATGCTAGGCATAGAACTCTCACTTAAGAGTCTATAAGAAACAAGAGTATAAAGATAGGGCTTCTAATCTGGCTTGGTAGCTAATGTTTTTTTAGGCCAACAATCTTTTTTGTCAATAACTTTTGGGGCCATTATAGCTGTATGATATGTCTTGTTACATGCCAAAGGGACACTGTGCTCAATAACTGGTCTAATAAGGAGAGAGTACAGCGAGACAATAACATCCTTTGATCTTGATGACATATCTTTGGAAATCAGTTGTGCTAGAGAGATGTTTTTTCCTAACTACTGCTGCATCATCATGGTCAGAGGTGAGGGAGTTGTTGACCCTTTCTTCCATGTCCATGTGGAGTGGGGTACTGTCAGTGCTGTCAGTTGCTTAATGTGGGTGTTCTCCAAAGGTGAAAGTGCTCCACCTTTTTTTGCAGTTAGCTTGAGTCCTTGTTCTGTACAACACTGGTTTGTAAGGACTAGCATTTGCTGAAGCATTCTGCATCAGTGATGGAACAGATGACACCCAGTTTGTAGACATCAATAAATTTGCTTACCCATAGGTCAGAGTTTGTAGCATGGAGATGGTTAGATATACTTCATTCTTTTGATCTGTAGTATCCTTGCTGCAGTCAGTCACACTCTCCCTTAGTATGGCCATTTAGGACGTAAGACTGCTCAACACGAACATGTGATCCATTTTCTTCTCTAAAGACTTTCTTCTCTACAGACATATTCTTTACAAATTCCTTCAATTCAACGTCTTAGACACAAAGCAGCCTGCTAATGTACTTTAGGGGTTATATAGCTGTTGAAAGCAAACTAAAACCATCAAGGGGTCTTGAGATTTCACATTTTAGCATCAATCTTGTACCCGCATCTCAAGCACCTTGAGCCAAAAAACAGACATATTTATTTAGATTTGTTGCCCAGGCTAGTCCCATTGGGCATATGCCCTTTTTACAAGGGAGACATAAGTATTTCTTTAGACAGACATGGGATTAAACCAGGACACTGGGGAATTTCACCTTCTCACTTTGAGAAGCACCATGGACTCTTTAATATCCATCTAAGCTATCACCAACTCAATTTGCTGGGTCTCAATTTAACACTTTATGTGAAGGACAATGCCTCAGGAGTGTAGGATTCTCCCCATCACCATCCAGTCTTGCAGTGCAATGTCAGCAATAGACCATGAATCCAAACATCACATGTGGTGATAGAACCTACAGCCTTTTGAACTTCCTGGCATCTAAGGTGAGTGCATCCTGCTGAGCAATTGAAACTGTTACACAGTTCCTTTAAGGATAACAGGAGGTGGAACTGCAAATCATGTTTGCTGTACATAAATAGCTGAATTAAAGACCTTGAAGTGTCCCCATGCAGACTGTTTGTTGGTTTCTCAGTGTACCATGTCAATAGGGAAATCCTTGTATGAGGTAACTTTTGTGACAGGCACCATGTGATAACCCATAGCCAAAAGAAGAACCTTGGGATGGCATGAATGCTAGCAGGAAGCTCAGAGATCAGGAACAACTTTCAAATCCAGCAAATCTTTTGTGGTCTGGATTCCAGTTATAGTAAAGACCTGTTTTGGTCTCAGGAATAGTTATGCTTTAACTGGCAGAACCCTGGAATTCCAAAACTTCAAGTGTGCAGTATCTAAACCGTGACAGAAAATATTTGGTACTGTTACCTACAATGTACACTTATTTTCTCACCTGCAGTGCTAGCAATGATCACAGAATTACGAGATGGTTCTTTTAACTATAAAGACATTTGCATATGATAATAGGGAACAGGAATTTTTTCTTCTAAAAATATTTATAGAGGGTATATCACAGACCTCAGTAGTGGAGTCATTGCTCTTTCCCATTCATATTAGCAGAAATAATGTTTGAACTGTACTGTTGACTGACACAATGACTCCCCCCAGCTGGACATCAGGCTTTAGAAAAAAATGTATTCCAATACCTAAGTTTGAATATGGTCTCTCTATTGATTGGTAATGACCACCGTATTGCAAACACACAATAAAATGTGATATTTTGCCCATCTGTCTGAGCACTATACCATCACTGTGAATTGCTAATAAAGACTGCCAGTGTCTAGTAGAGCCACTCATTTTGAGCAACTGGGTTTTCAAAATTATGAAACTGCAACAAAGGGTCACTTTACACTGAGGGCTAGTAATTGGGTCATCTGGCTACTCCTTGAAAAATAACAAAAATACTGCTCCAAAATTAAACATAATTTTCTTAAGTTACAAATAGGAGAAAAAAACTTAAAAAAATGAAATTGGACCTGCTACCTGGAAGGAGTTACCAAATGACATCCAAAATGTAGAAACACTGACAAACTTTAAAAATACGAATGTCTGTGATCCAAGAGTTAATTAGGGGTTGGGAGGGTGGCCTAATGGTTAAGGTGCTTGCCTTATAAGCACAAGGTGTTGGGTTTGAGTCTCACAAGGGATAATTGGCTAGGCTTAAGATAGCTCACAAGGGCAGTTAACTTAGTTCTAATCTATGAACCTAAATACATGAAAGGAGAATATTTTTCTTGAGAATGAATTCAGGTGCATTAGAGATTATGGCTAATGTACATTTTTCTAGCCTATTTGAACTTTATAAGTTATGTATTTTCTCTTTCCACTGTTTAGCACAACTGATGTGCAATTCAATCTTTTGTGTATTCCTTCTTTACCTTGTTTTGTGACTCTGATATACAATAAGATGTGAAGTTTTTTATATTTTATATTTGTTAACCTGAGGTGTCTGACTGAGCTGAAAAGGCTCTTTATTAGCAGAGGCCCGAGGAGAAAAGCTCCACACAGAAAGATAATTACAGATACATTTAGATATTTAGACATGATCAGTATACACACAAATTACAACAGACATATTTTTACAGTGGCATTTGTATATATATCAGACATACCTCTCAACTGCCCAGATTTTCACAGAATGTCCAGACTTTGCCTCATATTTTTGATCTTTTCTTCATAAAATTTGTGGTTTTCTAGGAAATAATTTAGGATTGAAGTCACTTTAATACTAAATAATGACATACATTTGAGTTGCAGATTTCATATCCTTCAGAAAATTAATGCAAAACCTGTCTAAGTTGATATGAGCAATTTTTAAAATCTGTCCCTATTTTTGGGCCTATGTCTTCTCCATTATTTCTGACTTTATTGGGATTTCTTGTGTTGAGAGGTATGGTAGCAGATACCTCTGTCATATTTTCATTGTTCTGTGACACTGATACATAGTTAAGTTGTGAATGCCATTTTATATGCAACAGCTGATATACTGTATGTACATTTCTGTGACTGTGTTTTTTTGTATGTATAAAAGATGTACTGCTTACTTTATTACATATACTTTTGCTGACAGAGCTTGGGCTGTGGGTTAAAATATATTGACAGGTCCACTTACACAGTCAATACACAGTAGGAGATACACACACACACACACACACACACACACACACACACACACACACACACACACACACATGCATACATATATCATAATTCATCAAAGCTCGATAAGGTGAATACAGTTTTGTCTGAACAGAGCTGCATTCAATAAAAATGTTAAGATTTTTGATTTTTTTTCCTTAATGGGATAACCCCTCTGCAGGGGATGTCCCTTGCTTTTAATATAATTAACTCTTGGGTCACAGACATTCGCTTTTAGTTACAGAAGATACAAGCTCACCACTCTTTGGACTTTGAAGGCTGTCATTTGTAAGTTACCTCACTGCAAACTGAACTTCATTGTACTAAATATGGGAGTTACATGTACCAAGAAAAATGTTCTCACATGTTTTTTATTTCATATGGTACCCCTAAGTTACAGATTAGCTATTACAATGAATATGTTTCTTAGAAACACTTATATTTGGTCCTTTCTACCAACCCCTTTTTTCTACTTTATTTTTCTTATCCATTTACTCTATGCAGTCCTCATGCATGGTGCACTTTTTTACATCAGTTGTTTGTTTCTTCCTATTGCTATTTTACTTACTTCCACTCCTTTACTATCCCCCTTTTGACTGACAGTAGTTCATCCTCTCTTTCCAAGCTTTCCTTTCTTTTTCTCCTACCCCTCATTTTCTTCTGCTTTACACTTCTTACAATGTGTAGAAAACTATTGTCCATCTCCTCCTTTTGGGCACTTGCCCCTTGTTTTCCAGTTTTCTAGTCATTATACTCCACCTCTATTACTGTTTATTTTATTGTCCACATTTCATTTTCATGCTAACCCCCTTTCTCCATACCCTTTATCTGACTTGAAAAATTCCTAAGAGCTTTTCCCCTCTTTTCGTCTTCCACATTTCCAGGGTCTCTGTCTAAATCATTTGTGTTCAGGTACACTCCCAGAATATATGTTTCATGCCTGATTCTTCTGTTATGCACATCCAACATCTCAAATCTGTTTTCATTCCCTCCTTATATAATCTTTTTGGTGAGATACCACCTGTGCAGCACTCTTAGTATCTCATCTCTGTTTATTGGCCTTTACCTATGCTTGTCCCCCTCTCTCCTCCAACTCCATGAATTTTCTGCATCTCTGATGTTACTTTGAAAACTTTATTTTGACATTCAGCTTCCCTATTCTGACACCATTCTTAGTTCCTCCATCCTTTCTTTTTTTTTTCTTTGTGGCTCTCTTCACTTCCCCCATCTTCATAAATTATTCTACTTTTACCTTTCCCCTATTTTCCAGTTTCCTCTCTGGGACTGTTCTTTCCCTTCTCCCCTTCTTTCCCTTCCCCTGACAACATCCCTCACTCTTTCTAAAACTTTCAGCAGACAGCATCACCATCCCCATCAGTATGCTCCTGAATAGATCCATACAAGAATCATATGTCCCTAAACTGTGGCATGCAGCCTTTATCCTACCCCTCCATAAAGGAGGCAAAAATAATAACATCTCCAGCTTCCGACCTATAGCAATTCTCTGCCCTATTTCAAAACTTCTTGAGAAATGCATCCATCTCTAGCTCATGCCTTTCCTTACAAATAACCAACTCCTTACCCCAACACAACATGGGTTTCGTCCTGGCCATAGCACAATAACTGTTCTTCTTTGTTTTCGAGACATCATAAACCACACCCGTGACTCCAGAGAACTTGTATCCACAGTCCTCCTTGAGCTCTCCAAGGCTTTTGATACAGTCTCTCACACCCACCTTCTTACCCACCTTTCTAATCTTAATCTCTCATAAAACACCATTACCTGGTTCAGCAGCTACTTCTCTGATAGATCCCAGGCTGCGAAATGGAAGTCAAGCACCTCAGCCTTCCTTCTGACCCCAACCGGGGTACCCCAGGGATCCATACTTGGCCCAATGCTCTTTAATATCTTCATTAATGATTTCCATGCAGCCATTCCTAACACTAAGATAGTACAATATGCAGATGACTCAACTTTAGTCTGCTTTGCCTCTAACCTCTCTGAGCTCCAAACTAAAACTCAAACTGGTTTCTCAACTACTGAGAACTGGAAGCTTCAAAATCATCTCTCCCTGAATGCAAACAAATCAAAAATCCTCCTATTCTCCCCCTCAAAATCTCTCCCCTTGACAAAACCTCCTTCAATATTATCAGCCATGCCAACTCCACTATAGAAGTTGTTCCTTTTGCTAAACTTCTTGGGGTTATTGTTGACAAACATCTAAAATTTAATACTCATATTCAGCTAAATATTAAGAAAACCCATCAGAAACGTGGCATGCTGTATAGAAACTCACACTTCCTCTCCTCTTCAACTAGACAGACCCTCGCCATGACCTTCTCACTACCCTCACTGATATATGGTGCTCCCCTACTAACCAACCTATCTTCTTCCATCTCTTCTAAACTGGAAACCTGTTACAACAAAATCTCAAAGTTCGCAACCACATCCAAATACTCCACTCACCACTGTATACCTCTACACCAGCTGCAATGGCTAGAACGTCCCAACTACCTAGACTACCTCCAACTCACCACCGCTCACAAGCTTATTTTCAAACCAACTAAATGTCCAGCACTAACAAACATCTTACCATTATACACCCTACACAGAACTCTAAGAGCTGCCCACCAAAATCTAATCTCTGTATACAAACCAAATCGTCCCACTGGTCAGCTACTTCTAACCTTTTCCTTAGCCAAAAAATGGAATTCTCTCCCTCCATCTCTAAGAATCTCTGAAAACTATGAACTCTTCAAAACCCAGCTCCATTCCTACCTCTCCTATAAATGGAAGTGCAATTGCACTCTACCTACCTAACCTGCTTAATACATGAATACATTCACTACACATAAGGTTTCATTCTTCCTTACTCACCAGGGATTTAACCCTATTTTAATGTTACTTTATAATGTTTTCAGACGTTTCTAACCTCTGTACAAATTTAACTCTGGTTCTCAACCTGTAAACATGTAAATATGTATTATATATTTCTGCCTATGTTGCAACTTAACTTTGCTTAGTTTTGCTATTTTATAGCTACATGTTGTTTTACTGATACCTTTGCAACTATGTATTGTACTTAGTTTTATGTATCTTGCACTTTGTGTTATGGAGATTTTCTCCCCGGGCCTCCACTGAAAACGGGCTTTTTGAGCCCAGTGGACCTCCCCAGTCATCAAACTGGAAATAAATAAATAGATTCTCATAGGTTTCTCATTCCTCCTCCTTTTCCAGACCTTTTTTCTCAATCTGGGGTATGCCTGTCATTCATTTTGTGCTAATGCAAATTGATGTATTAATTATTGTAGGGTCTTCAATACTGTCTGCCCTCATATCATTTCCTTTGTGAACCCCTCATCTCCTCTAATACCCTTTTCCTTCCATTTTCTAGTTGTTTCTTCCCTTTAAAAGTGCCCACACCTCCTTCCTTGCATGTTTCTTTCTTTCCCTTGTCCCCATGTTGTGTTGCCTCATCGCTTTAGTGATTCTGCATACATTGGTTTATATTTTCTCCACCAACCTATTTCCCCCTCCCCCCTCTCCTCTTGCCATTTGGTCTTCCCCTTAGACTTTATCCACCTAAGAATGATATATGCAAAGGCCTGTGTGGGTATGTGTGAGCGCCCAGACCCCCTTTTTTTTATACTTGGTCTCAACTTGTGTTTTAGACCCTTATCATTTTCTCTTTCTCTATCTAACCTTCTAAGTCCTTCTGTAATTTTAGTAGTTTGGTCTCCACTGGGTCCACTGGTCAGGTTTCTTAGTGCATGCGCTATAAACATGAGCATCATCTTTCTAATTACGTTGATTCTACCTGGCTGTGTGTATCTTTTATGTCCCCCCTCTCTAGTATCCCTGTAATTTTTCTCCCACCTTTTCCAAATGTCTTTGTATTATATCACTCAATGTGTGCCTTACATATGCTCCAAGATATTTGGGGTATTACATCTCCTGAATGTGTTCCACTCCTGCATTTCTTTTAATATACTGACCACAGCTGTCTTTTTCTGAATGTATCTAAGCCCTTAGGCCCTTTCAAACCTTGCTAAAACTGATATTATCTCTCAGTTTAATTTCTCCAAATTATTTGGATTTCTAATACTATGATGGGAATGGACCCCATTTTTAAGTCAAGTTTTTAATCTTTGATGCCACGCGCAATATGCCCAGAACAGACTCCTTCTGCAATTCATGCAGAGTAACATGTATAGGCAGCATATCTAAATATGACTGTAGATTCTTTTTTATTAGACCCATTACTCCTACTACTAATGGAACTACCTGGCTATCTTTCTTCAACATTTCTCTAGTTTCTACCTGCAAATCCTGATATTGTATGACTTTGTGTCTATGTATGTGAGACACTGTAATTGCTAGGTGTAGCAATTTCAATGATCAGTGCTGCTTTTTTCATGCACTAGTATATCACATTTTCTAGCATCTATCTTTTGAACTGTTGGTAATAGGTGAACCCATGTGACGTACACTTCATTATTCTCTGTAATGCTTTGTGATTTACGTTTCCTGGGCTTCTTGGTTACTTTTATATTGCAATGTTTTCACAATCCAAAGTGCAATGGTCGTGCCACACTATTGTGCCTTTCAGTGTACAAGCCCTCTGTCATGAGTATATCACACCCAGCAACAAAGTGTGACTGTTTCCAATTCTTTTTTTCCTTTCTTTTTTTTTGAATTTTTTTTTATTTTTATTTATTTATTTTTTTTGCAGAACCCCTACCTGTCTGTTTCTACAACATGTTTAGCGGACTTTGTAAACCAATATGTATGCAGTCCACTATCCTGGGCTAACATTATTAACCTTTCATTCTTTGGTTTTGACTCACCTCTCCTTTCCATTTCTGCATCAAATCATGATCAACATGAGATTGTTCCAGATCTTTCCACTTGCCACTATGTTTTTTCTGCATTTCTTTCCTTCTCATCTTATCTTTCTTATATTCTTTATTTTGTTTTTTTTTTGGCACATTCAGTTGCTGTCTGATTTTATTCTACTTCAAGTTTGATTTCTATTCCTGCTTGAATTCAAAATGATTCTGCTAAACTAAGCATAGAGGCCATCTTATACTTCTTTTCCTCATGTTTTAAAACTTTCACTATGTTTGGATCTGATGATGCAAGCAAATTGTATGCAGTTGTATTCAATAAATTTTGAGGAGGCCCATACTTCCTTTAGAGAATGGAATATATACTCCTGGTATACACTCATTGTTATATAACATTTGATAAGCTTGAAGCATTTTTCTTGTTTTCTGTCCAACTGATTCAATACCTTTTGGGGTCAGTCAATCACACCAAAACTCTAAGTTAGAACAGGAAGAACAAATTAGTTTATAGCTTGGACTTTGTTCCTAGATGTCAGAGCTGTTTTTAATATTAGTTTTAGTCTTCTGAAGTACTCCTTACTGAGTTTTATTCACATTTGTTCATGGTTTGTTGCCGATCATTCATCATTTCCCAAATATTTATACACTCCTTCCTGCTCAAGTTCATTTATATCACATCACTGTCCCAGATTTATATTTTCTTGGTACTGCAACTCTTTTGCTTTAAACACCGTTTTTACACATTTATCAAGACCAAATGTCATTCTTGTATCATCTGAGAAAATTTTAATCACTTGCAGTTGTGCTTTTAAATCATCTGATGAACTCAAATTAAATGGGTGCCTTCAAATAATCTTGTGGTATAATCCCGGTTATTCTCATTAGGGGTAATATATAATTAACTGTACATGCCATACTTAGACTCCTCCACTACAATTTTCTATTATGACTTTATTAAACAACAAATGATCCTTTGTTCCATATGACTTTCTTTTTTTACCCTTTTGTTCTATTGGCGTGATTGAGATTTTTTCTAAATGACTATAAACTCTGGGCCGTATTCATTAACAGGTATAAAATAGCACCCTATCTGGTATTCATTAAGTGGCTCTACATTGCATGTAGTGCTGCAAAACAAAGGGAAATGGCAGAATATGGTAATGACAGCATTAAGAGTCAAAGTACATGCTAATTAACTAATCCAACATGTAGCCATTTGCCCTGAACACCAAAACTTTGTAGAATACAGGCATGATTACACTTAGAAAAAAAAACATATTAGGAGATTGCAGCTGCGATCATTATGCTGTTATGTGCAACCGGCTTTAAATGGGGTGCTGCTACTGTTGATGCCAGACCACGGGCAAGAAGAAGAAAGGTGTTTAGATCCTGTTTGACGTATCATGGACTGCACGACACAGAAATTGCTGAGTGATACAGGGTGGGCAATGAATCCACTGAGTAAAGATACAATGAGGCCCACCCTCAAACTAGGAATATCATAGAATGCGTGTTTGGATCGCTCAAATCAAGGTTTCATTTATCTGGACAAATCGGGATTAACTGCAGTATGACCCAGGCATCCCTGCCAAAATAGTTGCAGTCTGTGCCATGTTATACAATATATTTCTCAGGAAGCAGCTTCAACAAGGACAGCAAGGGACAGAACCACAGTTTCATGGACCACAGGCAAGACCAGCAGCAGCAGATTCAGATGAGGAGTGTGAAGGAGAACCACCAGCTGCAGATGGTGCTGGCAGACAGAGGTGTGCACAGTATGCCCTGGCTCTAGCTAACAGGCAAAGGATAGCACACACAGTCACTACCTTGGTCAATGTCTGGGATCCCAAGAACATACATATAGCAAAACGATTGCCTGTCAAACTGCACAAGCTTTACTTAACCATGTAATGGCTGTGTTCTGATAGCATCAGACAGGGACAACCCCCAAGGACACAACTGTTACCTGCCATAATGACAAGGTAAATGTGGAACCTGTAATAAAAATAAGGAAGTTACATAACGGAGTACTGTCATATGGAAATATGTATATTCCACTAAGCGCAGCATTTGTCTGAGGTTTACATTTATGTCAGTAATATCTCCTATGTCTGATGTTTGCAATATACATTTACATATTCTAACCAATGCTGTGCATCAAGCATTTCAATTGACCACAGTCTAATAAATGTGGAACAGGTCAATTATACCCACATTTGTACAACTATATCAAGAAGCAATACTGAAGTACCTACTGGTTCTGCTGATTTATTTACAGCATTAACTGAAATACAATGAGGTTCAACAATTATATAAGTAATCATTCACAAATGAGTAGGAACAAAAAAAATCAAAAACTTTTCTGCTGTAAAACATAGATAAATGCAAGCTTGTGAGGAAGCAAGCATTAGCTATTCACTGTGTGCATCAGACATATATGCAACCTTAATTCACAAAGATGTGCAAAGGGCATGGCACAGTTATCATCATTTATAAATGGTGGTGGCTATAGTTGTGGTGGTGGTGGGGGAGTGGTAGGAGAGTAAGGCTGACACCAAAGAAGTGACTATCTGAGAGTAAGAAACACATGTATCTATCACAGTATACAGTGTTAAGGGCTGGTAACAACAGATGTACAGCATTCAACAGTACTCCTTAGATAGCTTGTATGTGTGTGAGTTGGTGCAAGCACCTGATCAGTGCAATCAAGCACTATGCTAGCGATATCTCCTGGCATCTCGGACTGGTGAGAGCTGCTCATGGTAGTTATCAGTTAACTGTTGTCACACCTGCATGGAGTTGCACTGCTAATTTCATGGTCCTGACTAGAAATTGGGGTGCTACCTGAATGAAAGTGATATCTGCTGGACATTCAGGACAAACTACCCTGTGGCCTACCACATCTGGGTGCAGGCACCACAATCACTGATGAAGTAGTGGAAGTAATGCCATTAAGGGAGCAGAAACTTGCATGGCTATGTCTACTAACAGCAGAAGATGTAATTGCTCACCAGCTATATGGATGTCCACCCTCCCCCAGCAGACATTCCATGACAGACACTGCCTGAGCCAATGTGCCATTCATCCTGTTCAAAGAATCACTCATATGGTACAGGGAGTCATGCACATCAGAATGCACAATGTTTAGTACTTGCACTATCTCTTCTGAGGCTTTGGTAGAACATACCTGTGCCCCTACTACAGCCCAACACAAATGTCTGGTAGCAGCTAATGACACACCAGTGTTTGTAGGAGGGTGGACAGCAGGCCTTCTCTGAGCCAGCCCTCCTGTGTGTCACCTTGCCCTCGTGATGGCTGCAGGAGAATCAACCGGATCTGCAACCGGAGTAACCACGATACCATTATCAATGGTGCCACCCCCAACCTGTCCTATATAAAAGGTCTCCGTGTCATGGTATGTCTAGGCATGCTAACTGTGTCTGAAATATGGACAGGAAATGTGGGAGCCATAACCTCAGTGTCATGCTGACACTCTACATCCCCAGACTGTGCCTGTTCAATGGAACATCATTATCATCATCATCAGAGGCTAGTGATATTCTGACATCAGGTGGTAGGAGTTCCACTGGACCACTGTCGGGATCACTAACGATAACAAGCAGTAAACACAACAAACAGAGAATAAAATTGATTAAAACCTTTTCTTATATGAAAGGTATGTTTCATTATAATAGATGTTAAAGCAACACAAAGATTACTCTCAATTAGACATGAATCTACTTTACATACATGTCATGTGCGGGTGGCCTTGCAGGCTGCAATCCAGATGTCTCTGTATGTAAAGAAGGGACTGGAAAGAAGGTTGTATGTATCACAGTGAAAATGAAACAAAAGAACAGAGAACAATCCCCTTTACATGTGTAGATAAAGAATATTCTCATACAAAAATCTACTGACCAGTTTAATTTCTTCAACCCAACACCCTCCTTTATCTCACTATTACTGTATTATCTGACTCACATATTATGATGTCTCTAGCTAGATCAGTCATATAATATATATGCATATAAAGATATAATGATGATACTTGTATTTTGCACACCCAACAGTTCTGCTTGAGGCACTTTGGGTCTGTTGTCCACATCAGCACCAACATCAAGGATTCTTTGTGAACCCTCTGCCAAGTTATCTGAATCTCTGACAGTGGACAGGAATACCTGTATTTCAGTTAGCAGTGGTTTGGTAGCAGGACCACCATCCATAGCCACCTATTGCTGAGCAACTGCAGCCCACCTATGGTGGGCAGAGGATATCATATCATGTGCCATATGTTGTATCTGGGGGTAACTTCTCCCATGCCCTCCAATAGCATTTATGCCATTTATCACCTGCTACCACTCATCCCCCTACATTTCCCTAAGATAAAAGCTCTGTGGTGGTTTGCAAGGTACAGATTTCTTCTTTGATCTTGGATGCCATATCCCTGCATGAGATGGAGCAGAAAACAGACACAAAATTAAATATATAATTCACATGAAGGGTGGCTGTGAACTCAGTTATGTATGAATGTATGCATCCTTTGTGCACATCACAATTTAAAAGGTAATGCTCCCTAAGACTACACACAAGTTAGGATAGCCCCCCAAAAATATATTAATAAAATAACAACACATTTATAACAGGTCTGTAGTGCATAATACATCACAACATTAACAGTAATAATTTACGGTGTACAAGCAGAAATGTAGAAAACTATTATAGTGCCATCTTCACTGTTGTGGAGGACAGCACGGTAGATATCATAAACTTTATATAGTTCTTTGTGCTATCATGTGCAAAAATACCTGACCTTCTGTGAAATCAAGGCAAATGTCAATGGCCTGTGGTTGACTAAATTTGCATATGATCACAAATTAGGAGCAGTCATAGACTCCCACACAGACATAAATGTTCTCCAGGAAGGGCTGACACAGACACATAACTGGTGGACTAAAAATAAATGGCAAGAAATGCATAATAGTATACTTCAGGAAGTCATCCACCCTTGGTTACTATCATATTGACAACACACACCAAAGAGTTGACTCAGTAGTCAGGAACTTGGGGACACACATAGACTGTAATCTAGCCTTTGATTACAACATGTCTACTGTAGTGAGAAAATCATTCTGTGTTGTGCAACTTATAAATAAAAGTATGGCATCTATATCCAAGAAAGTCATTGTCCCACAATACTTGGCATTCATCAGACCTATCATAGAGTACAATGTCCCCTTTGGTATGTACCTAACCAGGCACATCCAACAATTGGAATGTCCACAGATGTTCTTCACTAAAGGAATACAGGGCATAGGTAACTGGTCTTATGCAGAATGTCTTAAGGCTCTATCCCTGTATGTTGGCTCCTACAGGCTGTTGAGGGGAGATCTATGCCTGGCATATATGGTGTTGCCAGACCCCACCCGGATGGACCTCCTACATATCCACAAAACAAACTAATCCAGAATTACCTGTTCTAGAGACTTAAATCTTGCCTGTGATTTAATAGGACCTGCTGGAGGAACAAGTATGTATCCCAGAGACTAACCCTTGTCTGGAACAAGCTCCCCATCCATATGAAGCAGAATTCCTCTCTAACCTAATTCAAGTGTGATTTGGACAGTTGGATGGGGAAAATGAAATTTACCCCTGCTTTGGCACCTGGGTCTCTAATGGACACAGGCAGCCTGTAAATGATTCATCTCCCAGACCACTGCTTGTAAATGCTTCATCTCTCAAGCCCCTGCTTGCACTTATCAAGAGTATAAGAACTTGTCAGAGATTTGGGATACATGGCTAGGCTTAAAAAAACTCTTGTGGTTGTTAGCCTAGTAAACACCCATGAACCCATGAACCCTGTTATAAAGTTATGCTACACTCATCTGCAATATTCAAATTCCTAGAAAATAAAACCTGAAAAATATAGGTCAGGTAGCATCCTGTAGAAAACTTTTTAAATACAAGCATGACTATGCAAACAGTAAAGGATAAAGAAAAAGCAGAAAGATAAATAAATGGTTTGTGTTGGACATTACAGTTCATCATTAATGTTACACTAAAAGCATTATGTAAGAAACAGCAACATATATTGACAAGAAAGCAGTGTAGAAAGTAGATAAATCTCCAAAAGTTGTGTGTATTTAGCAGTATCAAGCTCTCTGGATCTAAACAGTCTCCCAACTACAAGTGCATTAATTACACAATTACCTTTATATAGTGCTGAGTCAGCCCTTTGAACACTATGAGTATGCAAATTAGGTCTTACATCATTAGCATTCCTGAATACCACAATTTGCACTAAATGCAGGGAAGGAAAACATGGTATAAAGAGATACAAGATTTCATGCACACTCCCTAGCCCTGGAAGGATGAGCATTGAGAAGTGTTACCTGCTAATGGCTTGCAGGTGTCTATGATTAGTCTGACTGCAGGAACAATAAGTATTTCATTGTTCCCCTCTTTGATGTACACTTACAGAAGGTGTGTCAGTGAGAAGTAGAAATCAAGATGGGAGATGAGTAGTTTGGATTCAGATCAGGATGCAGGACAAGTGAGCTGATGTTTGCAGTGAGACAAATAGTTGAGAAAGAGCTAGAGATGAGGACAGAGTCTAACAGGGCAGTGCTAAACTTGGAGAAAGCATATATTAAGGTCCCGAGAAAGGTGATTTGTGCAGTCCTGTGGTGGTTTGAAGTCCCAGAAACATTGCTAGAAGTAGTGAAAGCTATCTAAAAGGACCCAATAACTCAAGTACAAACAGTGTTAGGTCTCACAGAGGAGTTTCCAGTGGAAGTGGGTGTACATCAGGGTTCAGCTCTGAGCTCACTGCTGTTCATACTCATGATGGATTGTATTAGCAAACAGGTCAGAGGGGACAGATCAACAAAGTTGCAGTGCTTTAAACATATTCCCCATGTTCTTAGATCCTACACACTTAATATTGGATAAAAAGGGAGAGAAGCAACCATTAGCCCTTTTCAGTTTCATTTACTCAATTTTGTCCCGTCACTTCATGGGTTCATAGGTAGTTACTAGGCTTGCAATCCATGGAGTCATTGAGAAGTCTTACTCAAATTACCAGCTGTCCCAAATTAATGTCTGTATATGATGGTCAAGGTCACACAGTAGGAAACTGAGGTATGAGGAAATTAAATTGAAAAACACAAATTCACCAGCACGTCACCAGAACATCTATTTTTATTCAGTTAGCGATCTGGTACCTTGGCCTTTTGCCTTCATGGATCACATGAACCAGATCGCTAACTGAATAAAAATAGATGTTCTGGTAACGTGCTGGTGAATTTGTGTTTTTCAATTTATTTGCCTGTTTGCTGGTGTTTTTTGCTATGAGGGAATTAAAAACTGTACTTTGACTTTAGTCTCTAAGCTCTTTTGACATGCAGCCATGACCCAATGCCTGCATAGAATCGAATTTACTGAGTACATCTACCCATTTCTCCTTGTATTGTCTCTTGTTTCTTCTTTCACCTCTCCCTTTATGACCAGGCAGCCATGAACTTAATGGCTTTCTTCCTCTTGGTCTCTACTAGACTGATTTTCCTAACACTTCTTCATTTCACTTTTTCTGCCTCTTCCACTGATCATTCCAGTCTTTTCAGGCACACTGGGGTTGAGCGCTGGATTTCTGATTCCCTAGAGGATTCAGTTGAACTGTCTCCTATTTGATATGTTCTTCCTTTGCTTCTCATATCTCTGTCGCTGCTTCTGCTGAGATCACTATTAGTCTCTCTTCTGTTTAATTTCTACTTTGACTAACTTCTTGTTCTTCTGACTGTATCCTTTTTGTGCACATATTTCCTCTAATTTCAGTGTTCTTTCACCATTTCTGTAATGTGCTATGCCCCGAGTCTTCTCTACCTCACCTATTCTGTTAGCATCACCCTGTGTGGCTTTGTTTACTTCCTGTTTCCTTGTTTAATTCTTTTTCCACTGGGGCATCTAACTCAGACATTCTTCTTGGCCCTTGTAATGCTACCTCATCTCTGCCCCCTTCACAAGTTCATCTGTCAATCCATTTCAGATGGGACATTTTAATTTATTTCTTTATTTCTGTTGCTCCACTTTCCACAATGAACAATCTCTGTAAAAAAATGCTTGCATCTCTTTCTCTGTTTCGAACCTGTTCCTGTTTCCCTTCCATAATAAAGTTAAGATGGCAGGGTAGTTAATCCATATAGCAATTCCCTGGGCTTTCAATGGCCTGACAAATCAGTTATCCTTCTTCTTAGTTTTCTCAGTTTATGCAGCAAATTTGAATAATCCTCCATCTGTTTTACAAGCATAACATTAAAGTATATCATATTAAGTGTTGTGGCTTGTCTCACAATTTCTTCTTTAAGTTTGTATCTTTGCAGACATGCTGATATGTGTCTCAGCTATTGTTCAAATATACCTCCCATTCTATCAGCTCCATGGATTATTTCTATTATCTATGTTTGTACTCTGGATCAGTGAAATCATGTTTCCAGCAATTTTAGCAACATTCTTCAAAGTTCTGTATCTAGGAAATGCTGTAACACATGTATTCTCTTTATATTGTTTCTTCTAGACCTGTCTTGTAGGTCATCCAGTTTGCCATTCAAGCTTTTTTCTGTTTCTGTCAGCCTTTTTCTGAGTTCCTGTAACATACCTCTCAACCTGAAAACACTGAAAAATAGGTACAAAGGCCCTTGAAAACTAGGCATGTCAAGCCAAAAAGCTGGACATCTAATTAGCATAAAATCTGAATACCAAATAGCACACAACTCTTCCCACACACTTCCAGTATGAATGGGGAATGCTACTCTGAAACACATATTTAAAAACATAATGAAAAAAATGATGGAAAAATATAACTACACTATCAAAGTGACAGTGTGTCTGTAGACTTTATTGAACTATAATGTAAAATTCTGCCTCACAAGGTCAAAAGGGAGATGCAAGATGTATGTCCTCTTTCTTTAAATTATTGGTGCCACTTGTATGTTGGTCATGTTTTTCTGTCTACTGGACAGCTTCAAAAATCATGTGTTATGGGGGGGGATCTAGAAAATTGTGTGAAGGGGTAAATCAAGCCTGAACATAGGGACAAAACTCCAATAATAGGTACATCATATGCAGAGGTGAATCAGGCCTTAAAATATGAATGATTCTCCAAACTAGGGAAAGTTGAAAGGTCCATCCTACACCTCTAATCTATGTGCTGCTTTGTCCGTTTCCAGCTCCTTAATTATTTCTTTCAGCCTATTCACTTCTTTTTGTTGATTGCTTGTTGTTTCCCTCTTTAGGCCTACATCATCATTGAGTGTCATCAGCTTTTGGAACGATTTTCAAAGCTGTTATTCCTGTGGTGCTGCTTTAAATTTTTGCCAGCTATTGCTTTCTTTTCTCTTTGTCCTCCATCATGTGATTTTTCTCATTTTTATTTCACTTGGAGTTGGTTAATTAATTACTTTTTTCTTGACACTGTCCCAACCTCTTTGCCTAAGCATCAGTCTTACTTGGGCTCTCAGCTGCCCTCTTCCATTGCTTCTATTAACTTCTTAGAATTTGAAAAGCTATATATTACTGTAGTCATATTGATTTTCATCTGTTTACCCTGATTAATCCTGGGCCAGAATTGGTAATACCCAGCATATCCTGTTTTTTTCAATCCTCCACTTCCACCATCCATCTAGCCACCAAAACAGCTTCTATTACCAATCTGTTTCCGTTTATGGAGTGAGAATATGGCCACAGTATGGCTATCATGCAGACACTCATCAGTGGGATTTTCTTTCTTACCCTCCATTGTATAAAAAATAAGTTTTGGTACAAATTATTTGCTCTTGCTTGTTATTTTTCTGTCAGAAACTTTTCCCTCTGATGCAATCTGTATGGCAACTTTCTAGAAATAAAATTTATGACTTCAGTAGAATGAAATGGTGCCTGACCTACATACTTATTCAAATTACAGATGTTAATGAACGTCAACAGTTTTTCATCTTGCCAATTTTTGTGCCATTTGATAGTAATTTTATGACAAGTATACTTAAAATACCAACAATGCAGCCTTATCTGTTGCAAGACACTGTCTTGTAAGAGCAGAGCAGACAGCTTCTTTTTTCAGATAGTATAACTGTACCCACAAAAGGGGAGGCAGCCAATTTAAATCACAGAATAAATTGTCTAATTTACTATGAATAAATAATATTACCGCTGTAGAGAATTCTTTGTATGCAGTATCTGACCATTTAATATTTAGGCAGGACTTTCACTGATGATCTATTGTAAATCTACTTGGGTCTTGAAATGTAAATGGACTGTGGGCAGCTAGTACTTGATATAAATGCTCCTGTAAGTCCTTATACTCCTGAACCAGCAGTAAGGAACCAATCAACAGACTAGGATGGGAGTCAATGTAAATGAATGTAGCTGATTTTCAATGACCAGTCAGGTTAGCTATTAAATTTATGCACCACAGATTGCTTCCATTGTGGCCACACAGGTTTGCAGTGAGTTATTTTGAGTCTCTCTTGGCCTTCTCCTTTCCAATATCCTGTTTTTGTAAATATTTTAGTGCAGCAATAACTTAATAAGATGTGCAGATAGTTATTTATGTCAGCTGTCATGGCAATGCCACAATAACCCCTAAGGATTGAAAAAATAATTTTAAGGTGCTAAATCACTGTGCTGTTACTCTGATGCTTACTGTGATGTATTTGAAGTTTTCTTAAGACACTCAGTCTTGCTGGCTGGATTCTGCTGAAATCAAAGTCTAGTTATAGTTGCATTCACAGCCTGTTGCATACAGAAACTTGCAGAATATACACTGATGAGAGAATATACTTTGCAGCATCAACTCAGAGCAGTAACAAATAACTTTCTATAGTAAACAACACACACTTCTGTTACAGCTTTTAGTTATTGTTCTACTTTACTTCTCATATAGTACAGATGATGTGAGAGATATAACATTTACCTCAGGACAAATGTGTCCCTACCAATACCACCAACATAACTGGATTTAATACAGACTTTATATATATATTTATTTAAGCACTCCCTCTTGGTTTTGGAAAGTTACTGCCTTGATGACGCAAATGCTGACACATCTGTTCTTGTGCAAATGCTGATAAGTAAATTGTTCTTCAAGGAAACGCCTTGTGGATTAACTTTCTTAGAAAAGCATATTTTTAAACTTTCTTAGAAAAACATGTCCTGTTGTCCATTAAAAGCAGATTACATTCTTGCCATGTCTGTAAGAAGTCAGCTTTCTTGATGTGTGTATAATACACTCATAAGCAAGTTTCTTATTTTTTTAAGCCACAGTCATTTAGTATGGAAGCTAATCACATATTACTTAACTCTGTTTCTGCATTTAATCAAGCTTTATCTTATTCCTTATTTATGTTGCATATTTGTAGCAAAGTTACTTTCAACCTTAAAATGTTTTTGAGCATAATCTTACAATTCCCTCTTTTTATTTTAAAACATACTCAAAACACTTTATACTTATATGTATTTTTGATCACATTATATAGAAAACATGTTAAGAAACAAAATCTTTAGTCTTCTTTTGATACACAAGTCAAAATGCAATTTTACATAGTTAATACAATTATATCAAGTATTACTACTAAAAATGAATGTATTTAACAACTTTTTCTTTTACAGACCATTCTGTGAAAATATTTTATCAGTTATGAGCTATGCCTGCTTTAGTTTTATTTTTAACTTGATTAATTTATTCTTTTGCAATCACAGAATTTTATTTATGACTTAGTACTCTTTTATTAACTCTTTGCAACTGTTGAATTAACTCTTTACTTGTATTGATTATTTTATATCAAAAGATTAGAGATAGACTAATATCTATAAGAGGCAAAAACTATGTGCTACTCCAAGCATTTATACACTGCTGAAAATATACAGTTTCAATGTCATTTTAACCATAACATTGTGGTCATGTCTCTGAACTGCCCATTAACATCTTGGTTGACAGTGAAATGAACATAAAGTACTGAACTGGGCTTAGATAATAAATATTTGAATGCAATTATTTCAGTATATTTAATACTTGAGGATTTAAAAAAAAACATGATTTATACACTAAATAATGCTATGTACACATTAGTCTATTAGCTGTATGAATATTTTAATATAATTTCCCTCTAACTGGGGCAACCAATACTAGTACAGATAAAATAATGGTCCAAAATGTAGTGATAAAATTACAATTAGTAATAAAATTACAACTTAACAAATTACTTTTGAACTTGTTACAATGTATCCTGTACAGTATGTATTTAGATAGACTGTTTGCTATTCATGCATTTCAATCTAGTAGCTATCCTGGACCCAATTTTTTTTAAAAATGATTTTTCACACATATTTGTTACTAGGCATTAATTTCATTTGTACTGAATTATTTTGTATTTGTACATAGTCCAAGCTACAAATTTAGTAACATTAACATCAAGCAAAATCTTGGAAAATTCGTATGTCTCTTTAGAAGTATCTAGTGGAATTGCCACAAGAGGCAACTCTGCTTTTTGCATACCAACATTGCCTTGCCAAAAACATATTAAAAATAGTGACCATTCTTGCTCAATTTTTACATATCTTTACTATCTCTTGTATAGCTTTAATAAAGCAATTTTAAGTCATCTCTTGTATAGCTTTATAGTTAATAATACAATAATAACTAGAATGATAGCTATTAGCAACTTGTAAAATATCTTATCCTGTCAGGTTTAATCTGTTTGCCAATATTTCTAATGCACTAATACCTGTTTTTCCTCCCCCCTGAAAGAGTATTGTCAATAAAGAATGAGATATTTCTTCCTGTAGCTTTATTTTATACCCTTTTGCAATACTGCTCACACAGTCAGTGTAAAACTGAGAAAGTACCCCTTACCCTGTAGTACTGCAGTATTGTTTATTTGCTTTATGATGTATGTCAGCCCAACAATTTGGTTATACATTTGCTTTATTAGGTCATTAAACTATAGACCTTTGTCTGATTTGATCATTTTTTTGGCTGTTTTCTTTTCTGTTGCCTTTGCTGTCTACTTCTACTAGTAGTAGTTATTTGTACCCTCCTGTATACTTTATTTGAACTGTATGTATACTATAACCCATCTATTGGCTATACTTGATGTAACTGAGTTTTTTTTTACTTTTGTCAGTGACATATATGCACAATTGTGATATGTTATTATAATTACCAAATAATGTTGCATGTGAACATTTTAACAATTATGTTTTAATAACAATAGTTTTTTAAGAAAAACTCAAGCTACTTGTTTGGCAATCAGTTTTGTTTCTTATCTTATCTTTCCAACATTTTCTGTAACTATTCATCCAGTCTAGGAAGGTCTGAGCTCACATTTCAGTTAACCCTTTTAGCATTTTTCCTTTAATCATCTGTTAGTAAAATGCAGTTATAAAACACTTAGTATTATATTTGTGATTTGTGTAACTATGCAAACTAAACATTATTTTACAATTAACTTATATATTTTTTTAACTTTTGATTTCTGTATTTTTTTTTATTTATTTAACTGCTCTACCATTCATTTTACAAAGACTGTTTGACTAATTCCATCCGTGATTTTATTTCTTTTTAAAATTCAGAACTTTAACTGGTGTGGTGTTACTATAGAATTATAAAAAAATTGTAAAAAATAAATAGATATTAGCTTAACGAACACATGTTTATATTTACATTATTTATATTTGCTGTTGTCTGCCTGTTATTCTTGTGCATTGTATAAAAAGAAAATACATGCATGTCAGTCTTGTGACTTTTAAATCTTTATACAAGCAGGTCAGTCTTGTGACTGTAAATCTTTACTCTTATTAACTATTTTTATTTAATTTTTATACACTAGAACTGTTTTGTTTTCCTTTTGACTATGCTATGAGAATGGCCGTCATACGCTCTACTTTACTGTAGTACTGATAAATATCTTGCTTTAATTGAATGGAAGTTTTAAACATTTGAAAATGATTTGTATTTTACCATCCTACCATGTATGCTTAACCATTTTCAAAATACAAACATATTATAAAAGATATTTCTTTTGTTTTGTAAAGATCAGCTGTAGTTTCCTGCTCTTTCCCAATGTATGTAGGACGTCGGTTCTTGTCAGTTTAGCTAATCTATTTTCTTCATCTTGCAACTGCTGTTTAAGAGTTTCCTGTAAAATTGCCTGGTCTTTCTGACATTCTTTAGTAAGCTGTTCTACTGAATTTAAAACTCCTATGCACTTTTAAAAAAAATGTTTGTATAACTTGTCTAAACTTCCTGAACTCATTGTGTTTGTCTCTTAGAAGTGTATTACATTCTTTTGTAACAAAATGTACTAGAGGTCCTGTCAGTAACTGAATTGACTCCTGTTGTAACTCTGAAATAAACCTTTTACACGTGGTGACAAGACATAACTGTTTAACATCTGAATCACACAATAAACATTTGTCATACCCCACATGGTTTTCTTTGAGATACCAGTCAAATATTGTAATACATTTGCATAATGCCTTACTGTCAACCTGCCATAATAAGGTTTTACATTTACTAATGTGTTGTGTATACCAACATTGCAATTTACTAAAGCTTTACTAAAGCCTGCACGAATTATGTTTAATAATATCCATACTGTCTAATAACATCCAAACTGTCTAATATCCAAACTGTCTTATAGCATCCATACTAAAAATGTGACACAGAAAAAAGTCTTACCATGTAGCAAGAAAACAGGTGATCAGGCAGTTATTGCAGATGGCTGGAGATTTTTCAGAGACACTCGAGAAGCTGGTGAAGCACAACAGGCAACAAACTGCTGTGAAAGTAGATATCCACCTTTTCTTGAAGAATTAATAGCACTGCACTTTCCTGAACTAGTCTCACTGGATTTAGACATCTGAAAAAACTTTACTGCTACAAGCTGCATTAACTGGAGTACCTCTGTTTATAAATTACACAAATGTACAACTGTTAGTCACTGCAATTTGACTGAAGTGACCCTCTGCATGGCTTACCCTTCCCTCTGTGTTCGAATGCAGGTAGACTCGCCATTGAAAATTTTATTTTAAGGTGCTAAAGCACTGTGCTGTTACTCTGATGCTTACTGTGATGGATTTGAAGTCTTCTTAAGACACTCAGTCTTGCTGGCTGGATTCTGCTGAAATCAAAGTCTAGTTATAGTTGCATTCACAGTCTGTTGCATACAGAAATTTGCAGAATATACACTAATGAGAGAATATACTTTGCAGCATCAACTCAGAGTAGTAACAAATAACTTTTTATAATAAACCACACACACTTCTGTTACAGCTTTTAGTTATTGTTCTACATTACTTCTCATTGAGTACAGATGATGTGAGAGATATAACATTTACCTCAGGACAAATGTGTCCCTACCTATACCACCAACAAAACTGGATTTAATACAGACTTTATATATATTTTTAGTTAAGCACTCCCTCTTGGTTTTGGAATGATACTGCCTTGATGACACAAATGCTGACACATCTGTTCTTGTGCAAATGCTGATAAGTAAACTGTTCGACGCCTTGTGGATTAACTTTCTTAGAAAAGCATATTTTTAAACTTTCTTAGAAAAACATGTCCTGTTGTCCATTGAAAGCAGATTACATTCTTGCCTTGTCTGTAAGAAGTCAGCTTTCTTGATGTGTGTATAATACACTCATAAGCAAGTTCCTTATTTTTTTAAGCCACAGTCATTTAGTATGGATGCTAATCACATATTACTAAACTCTGTTTCTGCATTTAAGCAAGCTTTATATTATTCCTTATTTATGTTGCATATTTGTAGCAAAGTTACTTTCAACCTTAAAACCTTGGTGAGCATAATCTTACAATGATGCTTAACTGTCTGCAGCAGGATGCAACTGATGATGGCATGCAGAGGTTATTTAAAGGGCTGAGAGCAGAAGAAGGTCTCTGTTACAAAAATAAACCAATTCTATGATAGCATGAATAGTTGGGTCTAGGTCAACATACTGAAAAACAATATACTCATAATATTGAATGTACAATGCTGAAATCTTAAAATGTTACAATCAAACTACATAGTCCCCTACAGGATTCATACCTTTCAATTGTCCAGATTTTTAGAGAAAGTCCAGATTGCTGCCTCATATTTTTGGTCTATTCCTCAAACAATTTGTGGCTTTCTGGCAAATCACTGGGATAATTTGAGGATTGAAATCACTAAATAATAACATACACTTGAGGTTTCAGAGTTTAAATCCTTCAGAAAATGTATGTTGACTCAAACCCTGTTATTCTAGCAACTTTCCAAGTTTATTGAAGCAATATTTAAAATCTGTCTCTATTTTTGGGCCTTTGTCCTCCATTTTGTGAGGCTTTGTCCATTTTTCTTGCACTAAGAGGATGATAGGTATGCTACAGATGCAGAGAACTGGAATTGCCTCTCCAATGCCCACATTAGTGTTTATTTATGAGTTTCACTAAAAGGGAAGTGATATTTGTTGACTGGCTGTATTCTGGTGCAGTGTACATATTTAGTATATGTATGCTATTAAGAGGTACTTTGAGCTTAACATTGTAAAGTTTCAAAATTTTGACATTTCAGTATTTTGCATTCAGTATTATGACTTAGTATACCACTGTTCGATAAGCTGTCACATGCCGAGAATGATTATATAAAAGATATACAGCAAGTACATCCTGTAAAAACTAATAAACACAGCGTTGTCTGAGAAGATAACAAAACATACTTAAATATGTATTTTTGTGACAAAACAATAGAATAATCCTTAAAGTAAAGTTGGACACCTAACCATTAGTACAAGTTGCTGAAGAAAGTACACCTGTGATAAAGCAGAGCAGAAAAAACACCCAAATGGATCAGTTAAACCATACAGAATCATGTCTGAACACTAAAGACCACAAGATGAAAATCAGCTTTTCATTTCAAACTTGAAATAATGATGTCCAAACCAAAATAAAGTCACTAAAGGGAAAATAAGCCAGCATATGAACTAAGTCAAGTGATCATTGTTTCAATTTCTTTCTTTTTAAGACTATTTAAAAATTTTCATTGGCATTTAGCTTTAAAGTACCCTGAAAAGAAAGAAATTGAAACATTGATCACATGGCTTGGTAATGTGCTTTATGTGATGTATTTAAGTGTTACTTGTTGTTAGATTCACAAAAATCTTTACCTTAAGACAAATGTGTGCTATTAAATAAAAATATTGTTTGCTGTTATTAATAGACCAGTCAATCCATTTAATGCCTTACAGCTGCAGTCCTGCTAGTATAGTCAGCTACGTACCATTTCTGTCCAGAAGGGATAGCGGAGCTATGCCTGCAGTAAATTTGTAGTTTCTATTTCATTAGTCCAAGTTGTATTTTAAGATAATGAAGGAAGTGCTTTTCTTAGCAAAACTAGGAGTTTATTGCAGAGATGGCAGATTGTTTGGAAGCAATATCTATCATGCATACTAGTCTTATTAAAGTTGTAACCAAAACGGAGTAGTAAGGAACAGAAACTACTCTAAGAACTCCAAATTGTTCTAGCTTGAGAAGGAAACACAACATAAAAAAATAACAAATAATTTTAAAGTTAAATGGTTTTGTCTGCAAAAAGTGTTAGGACTTTATTAGAACACATGAATCATCACTGATAAAGTCCTAACAATTTTTGGAGACAAAAGAGCTTAGCATTAAAATGATTTCTTAGTTCTGTATGTTTTGAATTTCCTTCCCAACCTGGAATAGCTTTGGGTTCTTATTTATGTTGTAATATAAGTTTACGCCTTTTGATCACATATCTGTATTACTATAAGTCTTTCAGATATGCAGTAGGTCAAGCAGGATTGGGTCATCTACAGCTTTTGAGGTCAGGCATACATCACCACTTAGGAGTCTGTAGTTAACTGGCAAGAGGTGGACAGGACTTTTAGGCAGTCTATGTAACTCAGGGAGCTCATCCCCTGAGATGATTTTGGTGTGGAGCCACTGCAATTTTTTAAGCTGACTTAGGTATCTGGATAGGTAAATGAATTCTAGTATGGGCTTGATGAAGAATAACTAGGGGGAAGTGATGACATGTCTGGAATGGGAGGATAAACCCTTGGCAATCAATTGTACAAGGCAGAAGGCTTTCCTAAACAGCCTATAATTGCAAAGTACCTTGCTAAGGTAAGGGAAAACAGCTCTTGTACTTTACAAAAAAAAGCACCAGACCAGGCATGTCCAAGGGTCAGCTTCTGGTGGTTTTTCCTGTCTACCTGGTGAATCTGGGCATACTGGAGCAATGCAGTAATTGCCTCATGTACACTGACAACCCTCTCCTCCTACCACCCAACACTACAACCTGCGAGAGATACACTTATATAGCCAAACTGGAAGCAAAGCTCTCTCTACCCAAGGTTGTGCTAAACAGTCAAGAGGAGAAGGGTAACACCTGCACTACACCTCAAGTGACACATAGCCCTTCTAAACCCACACCACCAACACCCACACATAGCAACACTAAACTCTCATATGTGGAGGCCCTTAACAGTAACCTGCCCAAGCAACAAGGACCTCTGAAGCTGAAATGCAAACTAACACCTATCACAACCAAAGTGTCACATAGCTCACAACACCAGTGTGTCACCCAACAACAGCCCCTAAGGCAAGACAACTTACCCAACACTTTAGTCATAGGTGACTCTATTGTCAGGCACACTGATGTCCCACTCAACAGGCTGAATTAAGGAGAAAATTACAGTCAGCTGCCTGTCAGGTGCCAGGATCCCCCACATAACACATGCACTCAAGTTACTCCATGACAAGTACAAATATACTCTGTCATTGTCCATGTTGGAGTGAATGACTTGAGATGTATCTCCCTGGACTACATGAAAAGAGACATGGAAGAGCACTCAGATCATGTGACCCAGGCAAGTATGACCCTAGCCCTGAGTAGCATCCTGCCTTCGTCCAGAATGATACCACATTATAAGGACAAAATGATTGACTTCAACAATTGTCTAAGCTTCTGGTGTCATTCAAAGGGGATCCAGTATCTGTCTGCATGGGACGACATGATCAACAGACCACGATGCTTTGCCAGAGATGGTCTGCACCTGTTGTCCCTGGGATTCAGGTTACTGGCTAAGGCTCCTGCCACCCCTATAGTGCCTTTTTTAGGCAAAGGACAAAACCACCACTGTAACAGGCACAAAACCTGAAGGTAATGCTAGTGAATGCTAAAAGTCTAAACCTCAAAATGCACTCTCTTGAGGCACTCCTAAAAATGGAGAACATCGATATCTGTGCAGTAAATGAGACCTGGTTCAATGCTCCAGAGAGCAACCCTGCAATACAAGGCTACAACTCTTGCCACAATTTTCGGCCACCAAACCAGGGCCGAAACACTAAAGGTGAAGAAGTGCCCATATTCACCAAGGATATTCACACCACCAGGCTAATTGCCCAACGCAATGCATCTGAAATTCTCCAGGTGCAACTAACACTAGGTAAGACTGTAATCCAAATTGTAGCTTGCTACAGATCCCCCACCATGCCCCAAGATTCTCACTATACCTTTATAAACATACTGGAAAATATTAAGATACAACCAAACATCCTAATACTGGGTGATTTCAACTACCCTGCCATTAACTGGGAAAACTACTTGTGTACCTACACCTTTGCCCAGTGGTTCTTGGAATTCATAAATTCCAATGCCCTGGATAAACTAATCCATAGTCCCACCAGGGGCTCCAATATCCTAGACCTGGTCATTACCAACATGGGAAATCAATGCTCCACACCTATGGTCACCCCCTCGTTGGTCAGGTATGACCATAAGCTAATCACCCTTGACACCCACATCCCTCCCCCACCCCTCAGTAAGGAAACCTCTGTAAAAAAACTACAAATTTCATGACACCCATGCAGATGGGAAAGTTGACTGCTGAATCCTACACTAAGGCACTGTACGAGCACATCCACTTCTGCATGAATCGTGCCATCCCAAATAGAACCAAGATGCTGTCCTCCAAAAAAAGAAAGCCAATCTGGTGGTCCCCTGCCATAAACAAACTTTACAACAAAAGGAAGAAACTGTTGCAGAAAAGAGGAAAATCCCAGGATGCAAAAAACTCCCTTACCAGCCTCAGTAAGAAGCCGAGATCCCCCATAAAATCCTCCAAAGCTAGTTACGAAAATAAAATTGCCTAAGATTCCAAAGACAACCACAAAGCATTCTATAGCTATGTCAAATCTAAATGGCAATGCTCAGATCTGCTCTAAGCTACAACAGAATGGCATTAAATATACTGATCCCAAGGATATCGCTAATATCCTGGCAGATTGAGTCAGTGCCAACTTCACCTTCCTCTCACCCATCTCAATATTGAAAGATTGCCAAATTCTGGTAATAACGGCCACACAGGTAAAAACCGCACTTTCCAAAACAAAGAATACAGCATCCATGGGACCAGATGACATCCTGGGCTGTGTACTACATGAACTACAAAATGAAATGGCACCTCACCCAAGTGTCATGTTTAAGCATAGCCTCACCTCAAGCTTCATGCCTACTGAGTGGTGCACAGCTACAGTTATCCCATTCCACAAGGGGGGATCCACCTTGGATCCTGGGAACTACCACCCCATCAGTCTGACAAGCCTGATCTGCAAGGCCATGGAACGTATTATCATGGAACTTATAAACAAAGACATTGGCAACCTTCAAACACTGGACCCCACCCAGTTTGGGTTTGTGAAGGGCCGAGCTTGTCTCCTGAACCTGATTGACTTCTTCGAATTAGTCACCAGAGCTGTGGATGAGGGTAAGGCAGTCCACACAGCCTATCTAGACCTTGGCAAGGCCTTCGACACCATCCCCCACTCTGGAATCATAGATAAATGTACTAAGCTGGGCATTAATCCCTGCATCACTTGATGGGTTTCCAACTGGCTTACTGACAGAACCCACACTGTAAAAGTAGCCGACTCCAAATCCAGCTCCAGACAAGTGAAAAGTGGAGTACCTCAGGGTTCAGTCCTGGGATTCTGGCTAACAAAGTTTGCAGATGACTGCAATCTGGGAGCCATTACTTAATCCCTAAATGATGTGGATATTCTACAAAAGGGCCTTACAGAAACAGATGCTTGGTGTCAGAGCCATGGGTTCAAGTTCAATGCCAAGAAATGTATAGTTATCCCCTTTGGGAAAAACATGTACCCATGAATTACCACATAGGTGGCAGTACACTAAACACTGAAAGTGTGATAAGAGACTTAGGGACACAGGTGAACAGTGGTCTCACCTTTGACAACCACATCAACACAACAGTCAGTAAATCCTTCTAAGTGGCTCACCTCATCACTAAGGGCTTTTCATCCAGAAAAAAGGAGGTCATTGTCCCACTGTACTCATCCCTCATTAGACCCATTATAGAATACAATGCCCCGTTTGGTATGTACCTGTCAAGACATCTGCAACAACTGGAAAGGCTGGAGAAATACCTCACTAAAAGAATCACAGGCCTAAAGCAGATGCCCTATGTTGACCATCTAAAAAAACTCCAACTATACTCTGTTGCATATCATCTACTTAGAGGCGATCTCTGCTTAACATACAAAGCCATGTCAAACCCAGAGCTGCTGGACATGCTACACTTAAAGAAATCACAATACCTCAGAGCCACACGTTCCAGGGATGTAATCCTTGTCATCACAATGAACAAAACATACTGGAGGGATAGGTTCCTGACCCAGAGACTCCCCCCGACACTGGAATAGACTGCCCATACATGTCAAGCAGAGTGCCTCTTTGGCCCTTTTCAAAAGGAACCTTGACAATTGGATGGGAGATAAGAAATTCACCCCGGGGATCACGTCAGTCGTCCTGCTAGACAGTGGTCCAGGGAAGTAAATATTGTGGAAAGAAATAGCCAGGGGATTGTTATCGCTAGGCATGTATAGGCCTTAGGGCTGATAGCCTGGTACCAGCCTATGAACCTATGTACCTATGAGTACATAGACAACCCCTCAGTGTCACATTTAAAAATATTTTGTGTCGCATATTTTTTCCATTAATATTTGGGAACAGCCTAACCACAAAATTACAACAGGAATACCTTTCACAAGGGTAGGTCCCTTTAAGACTACTTCCCCTTCCAATATTAACCTTAGGAACTACAAATCTACCTCTATGATATCTCCTATGCTTCTTCCACCCTTGAAAGATACACGGGGTCTTTCTTCCAGAATACCATAAAATCCTTTTTGTTGTACCAGAAAGCCCTCCAAAAATTAAGTGATTGCATTAGATCTACAGTAAACAAACTGTATTTCGTTACAAAAAAGACCATCTCTTTCTTCTTATCTATATTATTATCCAATAGTACAGATTTTCTATGACATCTACCTGTGATATTATTACCCATATACTTTTGTACCTTTTCAAGACCTTCTACCAACACTTTTTTGTCATAATCTCTCCTTTCAAACATGGAAAAACTCTTTTCTACCTCTTTTTCAAAATCTTGGTCCCTACTACACAGCCTATGCAGTCTTATAAACTCTACATATGGTATAGATTGTAAAGTGTGAGGGGGGTGGCAACTACTACTATTCAGAAAATGGTTACCACTTTCAAATTTTCGATGAACCTTAGTCAGTAAAGCATTGTCCCACCTTCTGTAATACCACATGTAAAAAAGACATTCTGTGTCCCACTTTTATACCATCACATTTTAACTGAAACCTATTATTATCTAAACTTTCAACAAAATCTTTTACCTCATGCCAACCACCTTTACAAATAAAAATCAAGTCATCAAGTAGTTTTGGCCCTGGATAGCTCTTTTACATTTGTTTTGAGGTGATTCCTTGGTAAGAGGGGGTATGAGCTGACAAATTTACACTGGGAAAATTTTGACGTGATGGAGGAGGGGAGAGTTGGAGCTGAATTTATCCATTAGGATGTTAGCTATAGCCTCAGAATTTAAATGCATGATACCATTAGAGACAAGCTTGATGTGATGCTGGGTATTATTTCTAAGATTCGTTATGTCATTTTTCCTGATATAGCAAATTTTATTTCATAATTATCTTTGCAGGATTTGATGTTGATTTTATTAATTTGACCATTTTGATGTGATTTTAGCATGCCAGCATGTTATTCTTTTCTTTAGGACTGCAAGCATTTCCTTTAGTGGTAAGGTTGCCTTATTGTTGAGGTGACCAGAGAGGTTTGTTTCTAAACTTGACATTATATTTGTAGTAAATTGTAACAGATACATCTATGCAAGAGTTGAGACAGGAGTATAAACTTTAGGTATATTTGGCAGTACTTGTCATAAGGTTATTGAGGGGACAGGAGGCTGTTAAACCACCCCAAGTCAGTAAAAAACATGAGAAAGGTGGGGTTAGAGAAGTCTCTAAAGATAGTTGGGTTGGATGGTAACCTGTTCTGTGACTGTATGATCAATATTACAATGTAGTGATTTGATCTGAATAATGAGAGTTTGCCAGTGTATGGGAGCAGGCAGGGGCTTGTTTGATGAGGACAAAATTTAAGTATGTTGCTGCTTCTAGTGGGGGAAGGGACTGTTTGATTGTGGAAGTTTATAATGATAATGTTAAGGAAATGTATATGTTTTTTGTTGAGGTGTAGATGTGAAAATGGAGAAATGATTAAAATCCTATAGAACGATAATGCTTGGATCAGTTGAAAGATTCTAATTTATTAAGGCATGCCTCATGATTTGGGGGTGCCATGGATGGACTTCTGTACTTGACCAGATGTGACATGGTATCTTGTTTACAGATACTAGTATATGAAGGAGCTCAATGTAATTGTCTTGCCTAATTAATCCAGAAGCTCCAAAGCATCATATTATGCTGTACTTTCTGTTGGGCCCAAAAATGTTTAGGACATAGACTTCAGAACTCCAGATGTATAAGCTAAGAAACCTAACCAGTCATTCAGGAGATTTTTATAGGTAATATCAGTTGGAAGTAGAAGCTAGTGACAAAGTAATAAAATAATTTATTTGAGCAGTTCGGAACGTGCCAGTTACAAACAGCAAATTATTGTTTCTCTGATGGAAGTTATTAGTCTTTCACTGCAAATTCAATAATACCCTTAGTATTTTGTCTTGAAGTGCCTTGAAGGCATGGCAAAGTCTATCTGCTAAATATATGTAAGTTACTGAATAGAGAATAAGTGAGTGTAAACATTCCAGGTATCTTCATATTATTGCAAACAGGAATATGTTTGGTAAATTTTCTCTGATTACTTTCTAACACCTATAACTTGTCATTGCACATACACAAAAGAGGGAGTTCTATTCTGGAGCCAGTCTAATGTAAGTTAGATCCATCTTAGTTAGAAGTACAGGTGATTTAGTCATACTATATCTATAAATCATGCTATCCACTTGTAATGACCAGTATTTTACAATTTCTACATTATATTTAAAATCCAGGTTCTTCTGAATAATTGCACCTATGCCCATTAAAACTAACTGTATCCAACAGTGCAGAATTTATCATAATAATAGCCATAGGTCTTGATGCAGGAAAAAATATAGGTTATGGTGTTTTAAAAAAAGATAGCCATAACACAACCAACATTGCTACTGTTTACACCTGTGAGCCTAAGCGAGTGGTACACAATAAAACATAAAAAGAAGGGAGGGCTTAAGTTGTCCTGAAACCAGTTTCACATGAATAGCCTATTTTTTCTGGAGTCAGAAACGACTTGACAGAGAGATTTTCTTATTTAGGCTTCTAATGTTGAGCAGCACTACATTGATATTAGCCAGATCCAGATCTGCATGCACTAAACTGATAGCCAAAGTAGACTGATATTGCCCCAAATGGCACTATGGGGGTAGAGAACATCTTAGCCAATATAGGAAAGCCCTAGGGAGATACAGGCAGGTCATCCATGGTGAAACAAGTGGGACTGTCTTTCACTTCATTCCAGGTTGACACATTTGACTCCATCAGTATGACAATAACTACTAAACCAGTTATTTATGTCTGTCATCTTTTTGCCTAAATAGTGCTATAGTTTGCAGTTATTACAGCAGTTATGCAACATTTTTGCAGCTTCAAAACAACAGCATGTGGAAAACAAAGGCTTCATCCTGCAAGTACTGGATTTTTAGGCAGCATGTGTATAGAACCTAATGTAACACTGCTCAGTAACTCTGTAGGAAACATTTAAATTTGAATTGGCAAACCATGAAATAATGTAGCCTAAACTGACTAACAAAAGTCCTTAGAAGTTTATGACAAAAGTTATCTATCTGATAAGCAACTCTCTGTTGTAATTATATGAAATGTGCAGTGTGTAAGAAATGAGCAGGTAATCCCCTAAAAGAAGAAAAATGATTAATAAGATTTGCATAATGTAGTAAATACGTATGTAGAATGTTCTGTCTAAATAATTAGGGTACTGCAAATGAGTTCAGAATTCTCCGGCAAAATTGACAAATTGACAAGTTAATATCTAAAGGCAAATATAATGTTCACAATTTAGTAACAGCTTGATTTGGATTTCCAAAGGAAGAAACTATATCTACCTTGACAGTACATGCCATAATTAGATTCATACGGATTCGTACATATTCCAAGTGCACTGAGTCTTATAACCATTCACACCTTGCAAGGACCCTCCCTTAGGCCGCATAGCCTTTCTTCAGAAGGATATATTACTCAAACATAGAGTACATTTGTAAGTACCAGTTCAGTACACTTGAAATGTCGGGACCCACTAGACTGAGTCCCGAAACGTGGAGGCTAAATAGTAGAAAGAAGCAACATACATATATTAAGTCTGAGATGCCATTTCTCAGAATATTCTCTTTTCTCAGAGGTATTGTGATCTTAGAGTTGGTAGATATAATTTCAGGGGGTGTGGAGGCTTTACCTACTGCATGGAAGGTGCAGGGGAGCTTACCCCCTGTGAAAAGAAGCCTAAAGGAGAAGAGAGATTTTGAGATTTACTGTTTGACTCTGTTTTTGTTCTTTTTTTCCAGCTTGTTGGCACTATACATCTATACATTTTGAGAGCCAACATTGCAATAGGGAGCCAGGATATGCTTAAATGAAAATAATGAGTCACACTACTTAAAATGCAGAGGAAGTTTATTCCAGAGGATTCCAGTAGCTTACATGTTGTTCAGGTTTAAATTAAATGAATGATCAAAAAACAATGAAAGCAGGTTTGCCAAAAGTAACATATGCAATCTTACCCATAAAAAACACATTTGTGTCTTACAGGCAAATAAAGGGATTTACATATAATTCAACATCCACCTGAACAGAAATGATATGAAGTACACATTTCCAATTAAATTGTGTCATTGTGAAGGATGGTGAG